>NC_134097.1:154547650-154850680 GCF_000715075.1 Nicotiana tabacum | reverse complement strand
ATCACCGCAGTCTTCAGCATTTGTTCAAGCAAAAGGATCTTAGTTTGAGGCAGCGAAGATGGTTAGAGTTGCTTAAGGATTATGATATTACCATATTGTATTACCCGGGGAAGGCCAATGTGGTGGCCGATGCTTTGAGCCGAAAGGCAGTGAGTATGGGGAGTTTGGCATATATTCCAGTTGGGGAGAGACCCCTTGCAGTTGATGTTCAGGCCTTGGCTAATCGGTTTGTGAGACTAGATATTTCGGAGCCTAGTCGGGTGTTGGCTTGTGAGGTTTCTCGGTCTTCCTTATATGATCGCATCAGAGAGCGCCAGTATAATGATTCACATTTACTTGTCCTCAAGGACAGAGTTCAGCATGATGATGCCATAGATGTGACCATCGGTGATGATGGTGCGTTGAGGATGCAGAGCTGGATTTGTGTGCCCAATGTGGATGGGCTTAGAGAGTTGATTCTGGAGGAGGCCCATAGCTCGTGGTATTCCATTCATCCGGGTGCCGCGAAGATGTATCAGGATTTGAGGCAGCACTATTGGTGGAGAAGAATGAAGAAAGATATCGTGGGATTTGTAGCTCGGTGTCTCAATTGTCAGCAGGTGAAATATGAGCATCAGAGACCGGGTGGCTTGCTTCAACAGATGGTTATTCCCGAGTGGAAGTGGGAGAAGATTACTATGGACTTTGTTGTTGGACTTCCATGGACTTTGAAGAGGTTTGATGCTATTTGGGTGATTGTGGATCGACTGACCAAGTCTGTGCACTTCATTCCTGTGTGTACTACCTATTCTTCATAGTGGTTGGCTGGGATTTATATCTGGGAGATTGTTCGGTTGCATGGTATTCCGGTTTCCATCATCTCAGTTAGAGGTACTCAGTTTACTTCGCAGTTTTGGAGAGCCGTGCAGAGGGAGTTGGGTACTCAGGTGGAGTTGAGCACATCGTTTCAACCTCAGACGAACGGACAGTCTGAGCGTACTATTCAGATATTGGAGGACATGTTGCGTGCTTGTGTTATTGATTTTGGAGGTTCATGAGATGAGTTTTTGCCACTTGCAGAGTTTGCTTACAACAACAGCTACCAGTCGAGTATTCACATAGCTCCGTATGAGGCTCTGTATAGGAGGGAGTGTAGATCTCCCGTTGGTTGGTTCGAGTTCGGCGAGACTAGGCTATTGGGGACAAATTTGGTTTAGGACGCCTTAGAGAAGGTGAAGGTGATTCAGGAGAGGCTTCGTATAACACAATCACGTCAGAAGAGCTATGCGGACCGGAAGGTTCGAGATGTATCATACATGATTGGTGAGAAGGTCTTGCTGATGGTTTCGCCCATGAAGGGTGTTATGAGATTTGGGAGGAAAGAAAAGTTGAGCCCGCGATTTATTGGGCCGTTTGAGGTGCTTCTGAGGATTGGGGAGGTGACTTATGAGCTTGCTTTGCCACCCAACTTGTCTAGCATGCATCTGGTATTTCATGTTTCTATGCTCCGGAAGTATATTGGGGATCCGTCTCATGTTTTGGACTTCAGCACGGTTCAGTTGGATAATGATTTGACCTATGATGTGGAGCCAGTGGCTATTTTGGGTCGTCAGGTTCGGAAGTTGAGGTCAAAGGATGTAGCTTCAGTGAAAGTGCAGTGGAGAGGTCGGCCCGTGGAGGAGGCTACCTGGGAGACCAAGCAGGATATGCGGAGCAGATATCCTCACCTATTCGAGGCTTCAAGTATGGTTCTTGACTCGTTCGAGGATGAACGTATGTTTAAGTTGGGGAGGATGTGACAACTCGGCCAGTCATCTCATGAGTTACCGCTCCATTTTCCCACATTTCAGCTTCTTTATGCTTTGTTATCCGTGTTTTATGTGATCGAATTGATTAGTTTGAGTTCGGAGAAGATTTTGGTAATAAATGAGACACATAGTTTCTTTTAAGAAGACTTAAGTTGGAAAAGTCAACCGGATGTTGACTTATGTGTTAGAGGGCTCGGATGTGAGTTCTGATGGTTCGGTTAGCTTCGGGAGGTGATTTGTGATTTAGGAGCGCGATCGGAATGGGTTTTGGAGTTGTAGAGAAGATTTAGGCTTGAATTGGCGAAATCGATATTTGGCAATTTCCGGTTGAGAGGCGAGATTTTGATATAGGGGTCAGAATGGAATTCCGAGAGTTTCAGTAGCTTCTTTGTGTCATTTGGGATGTGTGTGCAAAATTTCAGGTCATTCGGACGTGATTTGATAGACTTTTTTGATCGAAAGCATAATTTAAAAGTTCTTGAAGTTCTTAGGCTTGAATCCTATGTTAAATTGATGATTTGATGTTGTTGTAAGCGTTCAGAAGTGTTGAACAAGTTTGAACGATGTCATGGGATGTGTTGGTACAATTAGTTTGAAGTTTCGGGGGTCCCAGATAGGTTCCGGGATGTTTGAGGCCGAAAATCATAATTGCAGCAGGTCCAGGAGGGTTGCAGGCCCCAGAACTCACTCACGCAGTCCGCACAAAAATAAGTGCACCCGCGGTGAGTGCAGTGCGGATCGCACAAAAGCGGGCGCGGCCGCGTTAGGCGTCGCACGGACAACACAAAATTGGCACGGCCGCGGTGAAGAAATGTTCTGCTGGTCCTACTTCGGAAACTCATATCGTTTGATCTACAAGGTGATTCAAAAACGGTAGTTTTAGCCCTTCGTGTCTAAGTTCCAGAAAGGAAAAGATATTGCAATTTGGACATCTGTAGCGAAAGGTATGACCAAAAGACTAAAGCCTGTCACTGCAGAGGAAGGCCTGTGCGTCCGCGGTTGTTTTTGCGCGGACCGCACTGGCTAGCGCGGACCGTGGTCGATTTGATGTGGCACGCGATAGCTGAAATCTGAGGGGGTACCTATAAATATGAGGTTTTGGATTTTATTTAATATTTTGACCTAGAGAGTTTGGATTTTGACAATTTTTTGAAGGTTTTCCAAGAAATTCATCGGGGTAAGTGATTTTAACTCAGATTTGGCTAGAGTACATGAATCAATCATTGAATTCATCATTTAATTCGTGATTTGGGATGGAATTTGGGAGGAAAATTGTGAAACCTTTCAAAAATGTAAAACGATGATTTGAGAGACCAAATGGTATCGGAATTGGATAATTTTGGTATGGTTAGACTCGTGAGAGTATAAGGATTCTAGTTTTGTGAATATGGTCCAATTTAGAGATATGGGCCTAGGGCTCGGGTTTTGGTAATTTCGAGAATAGTGCCCTTTGTTGATTGTTTTCGCTTGGGCTTTGTTCCCTTAGAATATTGTTACGCATTCGTTCTGATTTTGGATAGATTCGACGCACGTGGAGGCCGATTTGAGGGGCAAAGGCGTCGCGAGCTAGAGATTTCGCCAGTTTGAGGTGAGTAATGAATATAAATGATGTCTTGAGGGTTTGAAACCTCGGATTTGCACATCGTAGTGCTATATTGAGGTGAGATACGCGCTTGATGATGAGCGTGGGTCGTTTACTATTGGGGATTGTGACTTGGTCCGTCCCGAGTAATGCTTCTACTGCGTATTGATTAAAGCTTATTTGTTATCATCATTATTTGGACTGATTGTCATATTTGGGCTTTTTGCCATTTCTTTAAACCTTCCGGGGAGTTTATTTACTATTTCCTCATTGTTTGACTTACTACTTGAACTCAGTCGTACCGTTTTCTACTATTTTACAACTCAGCCACTTTTACTCGATTTTTGAAACTAAAGATATATTAAATGATGTTTGGGGCTGAGAACTACTATTTTACTATTGCCCGAGGGGCTTATCTAATTTCTAAACTGAGTACGGCCAAGGGCCAGATGTGAGGATACTATGGGATCGGGCTGCACACCGCAACTGTGTTATACTGATATTGATATGAGGCCGAGGGCCTAGATTTGATGCCACGAGATGACTTGATATTGCGCTTGGGCCGCAAGGGTCCCCTCCCGGAGTCTGCACACCCCCAGTGAGCGTCGTCGACGATAAATAAATGGAGCGGGCTACACGCCGCAGCGGGTACTATAGGGTACCGTTATATGTGTTGATTTCTCTTTATATGTATGTCACTTAACTGCTTATTTGTTGTAGTATTTCTACATTTCACTTCCACTGGTTTATTACTCTCATATTGCTTGTTTTTAAACTGCCGCAGTATAGATTACTCTATGTTTTCCGTGATTTCTTATTCTCAGTCATTATTTATGCTTATTACTCACTGGGTCGGAGTACTCACATTACTCCCTGCACCTTGCGTGCAGATCCAGGTGCATCTGAGGCTGAGTGAGGATTATTTCAGTTGAGCAGTGCATATCCGGGAGCATCGAGGTAGCTGCATGGCGTCCGCAGCCCTGATCTCTCCCTTCTATCCTTGTTATTAATTAGTGTTCCCTAGATGGACATGTATTAGGTTGTTAAACTTGTACTAGAGGCTCGAGACTTGTGACACCAAATCTGTATGGGCTATGTAGTGGTATTATCATCTGAATTTCCGCATATTTAACTCGTTATCTTAAACTCTTATTGGAGTAATTTAGCAATTTAACTGTGTTAGTTGATAATGATTTTTATAAGAAAATAGAAAGGGTTATTAGTCGGTCAGGCTTGCCTAGCAGTGCATTAGACGCCATCACGACCGGGGTTGGGGTCGTGACAAGTTGGTATCAGAGCTTAGGTTACATAGGTCTCGCGAGCCATGAGCCGGTTTAGTAGAGTCTCGCGGATCGGTACAGAGACGTCTGTATTTATCCTTGAGAGGCTGCAAAACCTTTAGGAAAACTTCACATTCTTGAAATTCTTGTCATGCGACTTTGTTGATCCCAGAACTAAACTTCTGTATTCCATTCTCTCACAGATGGTGAGGGCGCGAGCTACTGGACGAGATGGATGACCACTAGTGCCACCCACTGAGGCCACAAGAGGCCGTTGACGTGGTCGTGGACGTGGTAAAGGCAGAGCAGCGAGTGCAGCACCTGTTGACCCACCAGCTGCCCCGGATCCGGATTAGGCTCCAGCTATGGATGCTCGAGCAGCACCAGTTCAGGCACCAGTTGTGCCTATCGTGGTTCCAGGTCTTCAGGAGGCCTTGGCCCAGATCTTATCAATTTGCACTGACCTGGCTCAGGCAGTTTCAACCACTATCGCAGTAGCTATCTCACAGGACGGGGGAGGCAATCAGACCCCCGCTGCTCGCACACCTGAGCAGGTAGTGTAGGGACTACAGACGCCGGGGGCACCTCCAGCTCAGCCGGTTGTACTAGTTCAGGAGTTCGTAGTACCATCTATGTCGGACGATGAGCAGCGTCGTCTTGAGAGGTTTGGTAGGCTCCAGCCTCCGTCTTTTAGTGGTGCTGAGGGCGAGGATCCCTAGGGTTTTCTTGACAAGTACCAGCGGATGCTCCGTACAGCAGGGATTCTTGAGTCTAGTGGTGTGGCATTTACCACCTTTCAATTCTCGGGGGCTGCCTTTACTTGGTGGGAGAATTTTGAGAGGCGTAGGCCGGTTGGTGCAGAACCCTTTCATGGCAGCAGTTCTCCGCTATCTTATTAGAGAAGTATGTACCGTAGTCCCGTAGAGAGGAGCTGCGTAGGCAGTTTGAGTGGTTGACGTAGGGGGGTATGATCGTGACCTAGTATGAGATGAGGTTTTCTGAGTTGGCTCGTCATGCCATTTGGATGATTCCGACAGATCGTGAGAGGATCAGGAGATTTCTGGATGGCCTTAACTACCATCTCCATATTGTGATGACTAGAGAGAGAGTATTGGGTGCTACATTCGAGGAGGTGGTTGATATCGCTCGTGAGATTGAGACGGTTCGCCATCGAGAGCGAGAGGAGAGGGAGGCCAAGAGGCCTCGAGGATCGGGCAGTTATAGTGGTGCTCCTTCGAGAGGCCAGTTCCAGCATGGTAGAGGTCGTTCTTTCAGGCCTGCTCATTCGTCCCATCCAGAGTATCGTGGGGCATCTTCCGGTCGTGGTCATCATGTGTCTCAGCAGGGCCAGCCTTCACTCAGCGCCCTTCCAGCTCAGAGTTCGTCTCATGCCCCATTATCTCAGGGTTCTTCTTCACCGAGTACATCAGCTAGTCACTCCGGTGCGATGGGTTCCCTTCAGTACCCATCTCCAGCACCGGGTAGTTGTTATAAGTGTAGAAAGTTTGGACATATGAGGAGGCAGTGCCCTCGACTTCGTGGTGGTCAGTATCACCAAAGGGGTCAGCCTTCGACTTCTGCTCTAGTTACTTCACCACCCGCCCAGCCAACTAGGGGTGGAGGTCAGGCAGCCAGGGGTCGCCCCAGAGGGGAAGGTCGATCAGGCGGTGGTCAGGCTCATTTCTATGTTATCCCAAGTAGACCAGATGCTATTGCTTCGGATGTTGTCATTACAGGTATTGTTTCAGTCTGCCACAGAGATGCCTCTGTATTATTTGATCCCGATTCCACCTTTTCTTATGTGTCATCATATTTTGCTCGTTATTTGGGTACGCCTCGTATGTTTCTTGCTTTACCTGTTCATGTATCTACCCCGATAGGCGATACTGTTGTTGTAGACCATGTGTACCGGTCATGTGTTGTGACTATTGGGGGTCTGGAGACCCGAGTTGATCTATTGCTATTGAGCATGGTGGACTTTGATGTTATTTTGGACATGGATTGGCTATCCCCGTGTCATGCTATTCTAGACTATCATGCTAAGACAGTCACTTTGGCCATGCCGGGTGTACCGCAGATCGAGTGGCGTGGCGTGACTGATTATGTTCCTAGTAGAGTGATCTCTTTCTTGAAGGCCCAACGTATGGTTGGAAAGGGTTGTTTGTCATATCTAGCGTTCGTGAGAGATGTTGGAGCTGAGACTCCTAGCATTGATTCTGTTCCAGTTGTGAGGGATTTTCCCGATATTTTTCCTGCAGACTTGCCGGGCATGCCATCGGATAGGGATATTGATTTTCGGTATTGACCTGGTGTCGGGCACTCAGCCTATTTCTAATCCGCCGTATCGGATGGTACCAGCAGAATTGAAAGAATTGAAGGAGCAGCTTTAGGAACTCCTAGATAAGGGGTTCATTCAGCATAGTGTGTCACCGTGGGGTGCACCGATCTTGTTTGTGAAGAAGAAGGATGGCACAATGAGAATTTGCCTTGATTACAGGCAATTGAACAAGGTAACAATTAAGAACAAGTATCCTTTGCCTCGCATTGATTATTTATTTGATCAGCTTCAGGGAGAGAGAGTGTTCTACAAAATTGATCTCCGTTCGGGCTATCACCAGTTGAAGATCAGGGATTCAGATATTCTTAAGAATGCTTTCAGGACCAGATATGGTCATTATGAGTTTCTTGTTATGTCTTTCGGGCTAACTAATGGCCCAGTAGCATTCATGCATTTGATGAACAGTGTGTTCCGGCCTTATCTTGATTCGTTCGTTATAGTATTCATTGATGATAACCTAGTGTACTCGCGTAGTCAAGAGGAGCACGCAGAGCATTTAAGAGTTGTGTTGCAGAGATTAAGGGAGGAGAAGCTTTATGCAAAGTTCTCCAAGTGTGAGTTTTGGCTCAGTACAGTGGCTTTCTTGGGACACGTGGTGTCCAGCAAGGGTATTCAGGTTGACCCAAAGAAGATAGAGGCAGTTCAGAGTTGGCCTAGACCATCCTCAACCACAGAGATTCGTAGCTTTCTTGGGTTAGCAGGCGATTATCGCCGGTTTGTTCAGGGATTTTCATCCATTGCATCGCCCTTGATCAAGTTGACTCAGAAGGGTGCTCCATTTGTATGGTCGGACGAGAGTGAGGAGAGCTTTCAAAAGCTCAAGACAGCCTTGACCACATCTCTAGTATTGGTTCTGCCATCAGCTTCAGGTTCATATACCGTGTATTGTGATGCTTCGAGAGTTGGGATTGGTTGTGTATTGATGCAGAAGGGTAGAGTCATTGCCTATGCTTCTCGTCAGTTGAATCCCCATGAGAAAAACTACACCGTTCATGATTTGGAGTTGGCTGCGATAGTTTATGCATTGAAGATTTGGAGGCACTACTTGTATGGCGTATCTTGTGAGGTATTAACTGATCACCACAGTCTTCAGCATTTGTTTAAGCAAAATGATCTTAATTTGGGGCAGCGAAGATGGTTAGAGTTGCTTAAGGATTATGATATTACCATATTGTATCACCCGGGGAAGGCCAATGTGGTGGCCGATGCTTTGAGACGAAAGGCAGTGAGTATGGGGAGTGTGGCATATATTCCAGTTGGAGAGAGACCCCTTGCAGTTGATGTTCAAGCCTTGGCCAATCGGTTTGTGAGACTAGATATTTCGGAGCCTAGTCGGGTGTTGGCTTGTGTGGTTTCTCGGTCTTCCTTATATGATCGCATCAGATAGCGCCAGTATGATGATCCACATTTGCTTGTCCTTAAGGATAGAGTTCAACATGATGATGCCAGAGATGTGACCATCGGTGATGATGGTGCGTTGAGGATGCAGGGCTGGATTTGTGTGCCCAATGTGGATGGGCTTAGAGAGTTGATTCTGGAGGAGGCCCATAGCTCGCGGTATTCCATTCATCCGGGTGCCGCGAAGATGTTTCAGGATTTGAGGCAGCACTATTGGTGGAGAAGAATGAAGAAAGATATCGTGGGATTTGTAGCTCGGTGTCTCAATTTTCAGCAGGTGAAATATGAGCATCAGAGACTGGGTGGCTTGCTTCAATAGATGGTTATTCCCAAGTGGAAGTGGGAGAAGATTACTATGGACTTTGTTGTTGGACTTCCATAGACTTTGAAGAGGTTTGATGCTATTTGGGTGATTGTGGATTGGCTGACCAAGTCTGTGCACTTCATTCCTGTGTGTACTACCTATTCTTTAGAGCGGTTGGCAGGGATTTATATCCGAGAGATTGTTCGGTTGCATGGTATTCCGGTTTCCATCATCTCAAATAGAGGTACTCAGTTTACCTTGCAGTTTTGGAGAGCTGTGCAGAGGGAGTTGGGTACTCAGGTGGAGTTGAGCACAACGTTTCATCCTTAGACGGACGGACAGTCTGAGCGTACTATTCAGATATTGGAGGACATGTTGCGTGCTTGTGTTATTGATTTTGGAGGTTCATGGGATGAGTTTTTGCCACTTGCAGAGTTTGCTTATAACAATAGCTACCAGTCGAGTATTCAGATGGCTTCGTATGAGGCTTTGTATGGGAGGCAGTGTAGATCTCCCATTGGTTGGTTTGAGCTCGGCGAGACTAGGCTATTGGGGACAAATTTGGTTCAGGATGCTTAGAGAAGGTGAAGGTGATTCAGAATAGGCTTCGTACAGCACAGTCGCATCTGAAGAGCTATGCGGACCGGAAGGTTCGAAATGTATCATACATGATTGGTGAGAAGGTCTTGCTGAAGGTTTCGCCCATGAAGGGTGTTATGAGATTTGGGAGGAAAGGAAAGTTGAGCCCGCGATTTATTGGGCCATTTGAGGTGCTTCGGAGAATTGGGGAGGTGGCTTATGAGCTTGCTTTGCCACCTAGCTTGTCTAGCGTGCATCTGGTATTTCATGTTTCTATGCTCCAGAAGTATATTGGGGATCCGTCTCATGTTTTGGACTTCAGCACGGTTCAGTTGGACGATGATTTGACCTATGATGTGGAGCCAGTGGCTATTTTGGGTCATCAGGTTCGAAAGTTGAGGTCAAAGGATGTAGCTTCAGTGAAAGTGCAGTGAAGAGGTAGGCCCATGGAGGAGGCTACCTGGGAGACCAAGCAGGATATGCGGAGCAGATATCCTCACCTATTCGAGGCTTCAGGTATGTTTCTTGACTCGTTCGAGGACGAACGTTTGTTTAAGTTGGGGAGGATGTGACGACCCGGCCAGTCGTCTCATGAGTTACTGCTCCGTTTTCCCCCATTTCAGCTTCTTTATGCTTTGTTATCCGTGTTTTATGTGATCGGGTTGATTAGTTTGAGTTCGGAGAGGATTTTGGTAAGAAATGAGACACTTAGTCTCTTTTAAGAAGGCTTAAGTTGGAAAAGTCAACCGGATGTTGACTTATGTGTTAGAGGGCTCGGATGTGAGTTCCGATGGTTCGGTTAGCTTCGGGAGGTGATTTGTGACTTAGGAGCGCGATCGGAATGGGTTTTGGAGTTGTAGAGAAGATTTAGGCTTGAATTGGTAAAATTGATATTTGACAATTTCCGGTTGAGAGGCGAGATTTTGATATAGGGGTCAGAATGGAATTCTGAGAGTTTCAGTAGCTTCGTTGTGTCATTTGGGATGTGTGTGCAAAATATCAGGTCATTCGGACGTGATTTTATAGACGTTTTTGATCGAAAGCATAATTTAATAGTTCTTGGAGTTCTTAGGCTTGAATCCTATGTTAAATTGATGATTTGATGTTGTTGTAAGCATTCCAAAGTGTTGAACAAGTTTGAACGATGTCATGGGATGTGTTGGTACAATTAGTTTGAAGTTTCGGGGGGGGGGGGGGGTCCCAGGTAGGTTCTAGGATGTTTTAGGCCGAAAATCATAATTGCAGCAGGTCCATGAGGGTTGCAGGCCCCAGAAATCACTCACGCGGTCCGCACAAAAATAAGTGCAGCCGCGGTGAGTGCAGTGCGGACCACACAAAAGCGGGTGCGGCCGCGGTAGGCATCGCGCGGATCGCACAAAAGTGGGCGCGGCCGCGGTGAAGAAACGTTCCGCTGGTCCTACTTCGGAAGCTCATATCATTTGATCCACAAGGAATTTTGAGGTGATTGAAAAACGAAAGTTGTAGCCTTTCGTGTCTAGTTTCCAGAAAGGTAAAGATATCGCAATTTGGACATGTGTAGCAAATGTTATGGCCAAAAGACTAAAGTTTGTCATTGCAGAGGAAGGCCTGTGCGGCCGTGGTTGTTTTTGCGCGGATCGCACTGGCTAGCGCGGACCGCAGTCGATTTGATGTTGCCCGCGGTAGCTGAAATATGAGGGGGTACATATAAATACGAGGTTTTGGATTTTATTTAATATTTTGGCCTAGAGAGCTCGGATTTTGACGATTTTTCGAAGGTTATTCAAGAAATTCATCGGTGTAAGTGATTTTAACTCAGATTTGGCTAGAGTACATGAATCAATCACTGAATTCATCATTTAATTCGTGATTTGGGATGGAATTTGGGAGGAAAATTGTGAAACCTTTAAAAAATGTAAAACGATGATTTGAGGGACCAAATGATATCGGAATTGGATAATTTTGGTATGGTTAGACTCGTGAGAGTATAAGGATTCTATTTTTGTTAATTTGGTCCAATTTCGAGACGTAGGACCAGGGCTCGGGTTTTGGTAATTTCGGGAATAGTGCCCTTTGTTGATTGTTTTCGCTTGGGCTTTGTTCCCTTAGCATATTGTGACTTGTTCGTACTGATTTTGGATAAATTCAACTCACGTGGAGGCCGATTTGAGAGGCAAAGGCGTCGCGAGCTAGAGATTTCGCCGGTTCAAGGTGAGTAATGAATATAAATGATGTCCTGAGGGTTTGAAACCCCGGATTTACACATCATAGTGCTATATTGAGGTGAGACACGCGCTTGATAATGAGCGCGGGTCATTTACTATTGGGGATTGTGACTTGGTCCGTCATGAGTGATGCTTCTACTGCGTATTTGATTAAAGCTTATTTGTTATCATCATTATTTGGACTGATTGTCATATTTGGGCTTCTTGCCATTTCTTTGAACCCTCTGGGGAGTTTATTTACTTTTTCCTCACTATTTGACTTACTACTTGAACTCAGTTGTACCGTTTTCTACTGTCTTACAACTCAACCACTTTTACTCGATTTTTGAAACTAAAAGATATATTAAATGATGTTTGTGGCTGAGAACTACTATTTTACTATTGCCTGAGGGGCTTATATGATTTCTGGACTGAGTACGGCCAAGGGCCAGATGTGAGGATACTATGGGATCGGGCTGCGCGCCGCAGCAGTATTATACTGATATTGATATGAGGTCGAGGGACTAGATTTGATGCGACGAGATAGCTTGATATTGCGCTTGGGCCGCAAAGGGCCCCTCCTGGAGTCTGCACACCCCCAGTGAGAGTCGTCGATGATAAATAAATGGAGCGGGTTGCACGCCGCAGTGGGTACTATAGGGTACCATTCTATGTGTTGATTTCTCTTTATATGTCTGTCACTTAACTGCTTATTTGTTGTAGTATTTCTACATTTCACTTCCACTGGTTTATTACTCTCATATTGCTTGTTTTTAAACTGCCGCAGTATAGATTACTCTATGTTTTCCGTGATTTCTTATTCTCAGTCATTATTTATGCTTATTACTCACTGGGTCGGAGTACTCACATTACTCCCTGCACCTTGCGTGCAGATCCAGGTGCATCTGAGGCTGAGTGAGGATTATTTCAGTTGAGCAGCGCATATCCGGGAGCATCGAGGTAGATGCATGGCGTCCGCAACCCTGATCTCTCCCTTCTATCCTTGTTATTAATTATTATTCTCTAGATGGACATGTATTAGGTTGTTAAATTTGTACTAGAGGCTCGAGACTTGTGACACCAGATTTGTATGGGTTATGTAGTGGTTTTATCATCTGAATTTTCGCATATTTAACTCGTTGTCTTAAACTCTTATTGGAGTAATTTAGCAATTTAACCGTGCTAGCTGATAATGATTTTTATAAGAAAACAGAAAAGGTTGTTAGTTGGTCAGGCTTGCCTAGCAGTGTGTTGGGCGTCATCACGACCGGGGTTGGGGTCGTGACAATGACTCAACCAAATACACATATTGTATGTTAAAATCAAATATTTATACAAATATAAAAGTGTTTTTTTATTTTTCAAAATCAAACAGATTTTAACCCTAGGAATTATTTCACAACTAGCTTATTCTAAAATGCAAGAAAGAAGCACGAAGGCCCTTAGCAAATTTTTATCCTTTTAAAATAGAGTTCACACTAGACAAAATAATTATTTGATTATTCTCCTAGCCAATATTTTGGTGTTTGAATGAAATAAAATTTATTATTTTTAAATTTTTCCTTATTTGAATTAAGCAAGAATTCTTTACATTTAGGACTTTAGAAAATTTTACCAAGAATACATATAAGAAAATATTAATTAAAACACTTTGTTTCCTAGGCAATACATTAATTTACGGTAATTCTTGTGAGCACGTGATTTTTTCCCTATATGAATTACTCCCATAAATTCAAAACAAAATAACTTCTTTTCATTATTTGCAATTTTTGTAGATTTTGTGGCATTTTCTGATAATTGTTTGTATTTGTCTGCGCATGTTTATTTTATTTAATTCATGAAAATTCAAAAACACATTGCAATTGCGTTAGAATTTCTTTTCACATTTTTATGATTAATTAATAAATTAGTTGTTTTATAAAAATAAAAAAATCACAAAAAAAATAGTTTATTTTGAACTTTTTAATTTTAATTTCGAACTTTGGTAGATTTCCTTGAGTTTTGTTATTTGTGGTAAATTTTATTTAGAGTTAATTAATGTAATAGGATAATTTGATTAGTGATTAATTTAGATTTATTTTTATTTATTTTTAAATTTAAAAAGAATTTTGGAAAATAAAAAAATAAAAAGAAGAAGAAAGGGAATGGAAATAAGAAAAGGGCTGTTTTGAGCTAACATTGCCAAGCCCAAATGCTTCCTCCCACCATTAACTCGTCCGAACCAGGCCCAAGATCCGTTGTTTTACCCGGTCCAAGTAGTCCATCACCCAGGCCTTTGAAACGACGTCGTAAGGGAGTGGAACTACGTCGTTTCGA
The DNA here is from genome assembly GCF_000715075.1 of Nicotiana tabacum. Lineage (NCBI taxonomy): Eukaryota > Viridiplantae > Streptophyta > Magnoliopsida > Solanales > Solanaceae > Nicotiana > Nicotiana tabacum. Next base: position 154,836,913 of record NC_134097.1, on the reverse strand, counting down.
GTTCAGTTAGCCTTAACAAATCCTGGACCTTCATATTGCTTCATCCGACGGTTCATAGCACATCTCTTAATCACATAAGAGTGTCTGAAAACTTCAAGGACCACTCGGTTCATCCAAACACCCCTATACTTCGTCTCCTCAATGTCAAAACCCTAATCTGCCATTGTTACCGGCGATACAACTCCAAATCGCCACCGAATCTCGACCACATAATCCCCACAATCCCTTAAGCACTAAATTACAACCATTTTTCCCCAAATCCTCTCCACTTTTCTTTAATTTCAGATCATAAAACGGGAACCCTAGATTTGTACCCTCATTCGATCTTTCATTTAAAGGTCTGATCCCGTTGCTCTCTGAGTTTTTGAAGTTGGTTTTGGGCTAAAATGAGTGCTATACATTTGTTCTCGTAAGAACAAATCGACTAACACTCCTTTTTTGCCTCGAATCGAAGAACAATGGAAGTCCATTCAAGTCTTCGCCCTGTGTCGACTATATTAGGTATTTTCTCTACTTTTTATCACTTTTCCTTCTTTTCCATATTCAGTCTTCCTCCCTGGCTATGTCACATTTTTCTGTCCGTTACTGAATGCATCTCAATTGCATTTGGTCTGTTTCCTCTCATTTCTTTTGTTAAGTACTAGCTGATATATGTTGCATGTTTAAAATTTGAGTCATGATTAATAATTATCAGCATATTAGTGTAATTAACATTTTTCTTCTGTAGTATTCTTTTTGTATTTTTCACTTTTCCTACTTGTTTGTCATTTGCATTTTTATTTTGTTGTTCTGCCCCGTCCATTTTTTTCTTTCGATGTCCAAAATGAAAAATTGCTGGGCTTGCCTATTCGCGGCCTGTGGGTTTTAATCACGATCTGGGTTAAAATCCTAAAGACCATGGGTCACCTTAACCCGTTTGGTAAACTTAAGTAAAAACAAAGGTGTTGGAGGTTAGTTTGGGTTTGGGAATCTTTTGGTAACTGATTGAGAAGTTTCCAGGAAAGGGGAATGGGGATTAAACTAAAAGTCTGAATTTTACACTAGGGGCATAATAGCAAAAATGAAAATTGAGAAAGGGTTAATGAGCAAAGTTTGAACTCATTTTGGCTGCCCTAAACTTCTCTATAAAAGCCCCATTTTCTGAAATTTTCAAGGGGATGAGACCTGGAAAAGATTAAAAATGGCTGAAAACAAAAATACTAAAGGGGTTTGAATAATCATAAGAAAATACAAAGACAAATCACAAAATTGCTTTTACATTGAAGTCTTTCTGTAATTCTTGGTGGTGTTCAAATTTCAAAGTAGCTTCTGATGCATTTTGGGCTCGAAATGGCTTAAGAAAGTGGGATTGGTTGTTGTTGATCTGCTGATTTGCGCTACTACACTGCTGCTGATTCCTCATCTTCTCTTTCTTTAATTTCTGTCCTCAGGTACTTCTTAGACCCCCATGACTGTGTGAAATGTAAGTTTGCAGCCATATGATCTACTAGAAGCCCAAGATGCACATTAGTCTCTTTACATTGAATATTTGTTGTATTTTTTTAAAAGTTCTGTATTAGCTCAGTGCATCTGTGGTCTATTACATTTATTCATGTCATTGAGATTCATTATGAATTCATTTATAGTTTCGTGTTAGATGGCTTGCAAGAAGAACACCTCTTGCCGGGGTTTATTTGGATGCATTTGGTTTAAAAGTTGTTCCATGCTTATTATAGTATGTATTCCTTCACGTTGTTACTTTGCGAATTTGGCTTAAGCTATGTTTTCTCCATCCCTTAGCTTGTTAGTTTAGTTTTAAAGAATTGAAGTGTATTTGACTAAGCGAATTGAATACCTTTCTCCTAAAACTGAAGTTCTGTGTTCTGTTACTTTAGTAGTACAAGTTTGCTGACATCTGGTGAAAATTTTGGCATATGTCTTTGGTTAAAAACAAGTTTTCTTGGCTGAATATGTGGAAGTTTCATTATAAGTTAAAATCAAATTACATATGGAGTCACAAGCCTCTTGATCCTTCTATTGAGTGAGTTTTAGCTTTGCTCCTGGAAATTATGTTGTGGTCAATTAGTCTAGGACCTTGGACCATGTTCTTTGTTTATGGAGTTGACAGTAGTTTAGCATGATTTGGGATCTTAATATTTCCTTAGATTGCTATGCGATGAGATTGTTAAGTTAATTTCCCAACTTTTTGCTAAATTTTGAAAGTTAACGTTGACAAGCGTGCTTGAATGCTGAATGCTGAATGATAAATTGTAAGGTTAACGTTTGAGCAAATGTAGTGGGCTCGTTGCAAGCCCAAATACTTTTATGTGATTGAAGGTGCCTAGTGTTATCAAATACGGGCTTATAACTGGTAGAGGCAATTTGAACATTAATTTAGAGTAAACTCAGCTTTGGACCTCTTTTCAGTTAGTTCAGTATTGCCTTTCACAATTAGAAATCAAGGGGTGCCATAAACAAAAATAGATAACCCATGGCCCTCGGGTAGTTAAGTTGAATCTTTTAGAAATTGAGGTGCACCATACTGAACAAAAATGACAATTGCGTGGCCCTCGCTTAATTATTTCTTTTAAAATTCTTAGAATTCAAGGCGTGCCATTTAGCAAATTTTCATGGCCCTCGCAAAGTTCCAAACTCGTAGTTGCTTTAGGCGCGTCACTTAATAATATTACCTTCCTAAACTCGGGTGTGCATTTCATGTGACCCAAATCAAAATCTTAAAACGTTGAATAAAATATGTTTAGGATTGCGGGTGCATTTCATATGGCGCGATCCAAAGACGTGTTTTAAACGACGTTCAATCTTCTTTAAAATTGATTAAAAGCGGTTAAAAGTTTAAAATGGTATCATAGGTTAAAACGTGGTTCTAAAATCAGATAGTTAAGCCAAATATAACAGTTGAGCGACCGTGCTAGAACCACGGAACTCGTGAATGCCTAGCACCTTCTCCCGGGTTAACAGAATTCCTTACCCGGATTTCTGGTTCGTGGACTGTAATACAGAATCAATCTTTTCCTCGATTCGGGATTTGAACCGGTGACTTGGGACACCATAAAATTATCCCAAGTGGCGACTCTGAACTTTAAATAAAATAATTCTGCTTCGATTGTCACCTAAATTGGAAAAACTCCCCTTATATACTCCCTTCACGGGGTGTAGGTAAAAAAAGAGGTGTGACAATGCTTATTTCCGTCAACTAGATGAAAAAATTTTCTTGTTAAATTTTTTTAATACAGAATATGAATTTAAGAAAAATAGTAGGAATTAACTTTGAAATTCATCTCATAGGCCATATCTAATAGGGTATTTTTTGATAATCTATCAGTAACCCATAGCTAAATTCTACTTAGCAATGAATATTTGCCTTTTAGCTACATATTTTTTTTAATTTTCTTTAGTTGCTCTGTCTAGAATACATATTACCTAGACAATTATTTCCATCCGAAGTTAAAACAAAAGAAGGATAAATAATAGAAGCTATCAAAATTATTTGTGTTGACCAAATAGGATTAATATTCGTCATTTTTATGAGCTTATATATTCTAAATTCAATTTTATAACTCAAACACATTATTTAATAATATTAATATAATTTTAAAATTTTATACTCATTGATTTAAGGTACACGCGCAAAGCGCGTATGTCACAACACGGATTTCCCACCCTTGGGAGTCGTGATGGCGCCTACTCGTAGAAGCTAGGCAAGCCACGAACCTAGAAATCTTTAACTCTTCTGTTTTAATCCTTTTTACAACTTATATTAACAAGTGATAAATATCTAAATGACAGCGGAATATGAGATTTAAGCGGAAGTCTTAAATAAATATAAAACCAAAATGTTTCGAAAATCAACACATGCCTCAACTCAGAAACTGGTGTCACAATATCCACGGACTACTAAGAGTACTACATACAACAGTTTGAAGGAAAAATAACACTGTTTGTCTCGGATACATGAGATAACAGAACATAAAAAAAATAGAGGAGACGTCGGGCCTGCGGACTCCTGAAAGGCTATCTCGGTGTCTCGGTGGACTGAAGGCTGTCTCCCCTACTGCTGCCGATCAAGTGCCGCTCCGGTATCTGCACAGAATGCAGAGTGTAGTATCAGCACAACCGACTCCATGTGCTAGTAAGTGCCTGGCCTAACCCCGACGAGGTAGTGACGAGGCTAGGATCAGACTCTAGATAAACCTGTGCAGTTATATAATATATGAGGAAAATAAACAGGATTAAAACGAGAGGGGGTACATGCTTCGGGGAAACATATCAAGACCAACAGAAATTTAATAAAATATGAAAGGATAACTCAATATCTACAATAATATAATAACAATACTGTTGCGGCGTGCAACCTGATCCCTTATCATTTAACATTGTTGCGGCGTGCAACCCGATCCAATATAATATCTGTTGCGGCGTGCAACCCGATCCAATATAATATCTGTTGCGGCGTGCAACCCGATCCAATATAATATTTGTTGCGGCGTGCAACCCGATCCAATATAATATCTGTTGCGGCGTGCAAACCCGATCCAATATAATATCTGTTGCAGCGTGCAACCCGATCCAATATAATATTTGTTGCGGTGCTCAACCCGTTCCAACTATACAGTCAACAATAATCATAATTAGCCATCCCGGCTAGGGATCAACAATAGACTACACTATCCTGGCAAGAGAACTCAGCAGTACAAGTATATACGTCCCGTAAAGGGAGAATCAGCTATAACCAATCTTAACTCAACTCCTACTGTCTCAATTACCACCATTTCTCAATTATAAGTAGATTCCATGATAAAAAAACTAAGTCTTTGCTCAATATCAAGGATTTACTCACTATTTCAACCATAGTAACATTCAAGAATGCAACAAGTATCAATTTCAGACTCACGGTCATGCTTGACACCAACGTATAGATACTCGTCACTATGCCTATACGTTGTACTCAACAAGAAGCAAATAGCAAATAGCAAATAGGACTCAATTCTTAATCCCTCAAGCTAAGGTTAGACCAGACACTTACCTCGATATCACGAATGCAATTCAAGCCTCAACTATCGCTTTACCTCTTGATTCCACCATCATCCCGCTTGTATCTAGCCACAAGTTACTTAATTATATTAATAAATGCTAAATGAATCAATTTTAATGCATGAAAATGGATTTTCCAAAGTTTTACCCAAAAGTCAAAAATCGCCCCCGGGTCCACATGGTCAAAACTCGAGGTTTGAACCAAAACCCGATCACCCATTCCCCCACGAAATCAAATATATAATTTGTTTTGAAATCGAACCTCAAATCGAGGTCCAAATCCCCAATTTTTGAAAAACCTAGGTTCTACCCAAAACACCCAATTTCGCCCATGAAAATTATTGATTTGAAGTTGAAATCATGTTAAAAGATGTTAATGATTGAAGAAAACTAGTTAAAAATCACTTACAATTGATTTGGAGAAGAAAGGTTATTTGAAAAATCGCCTCTTATGTTTTTGGGGTCTTAAAAATTGAAAAATAACTGAAAATTCCGTCTAAATATACTGCCCTCAGATGCCCTGTGCGGACCGCACAAAATCAACCGCAGCCGCACAGGCTTCCTGTGTTCTGTACTGATAGGTCTTAGTATTTTGGCCATAACGTTCTCTACAGATGTCCAAATTGTGATTTATTTACCTTTCTGGAAACTAGATACGAAGGGCTACAACTTTCGTTTTTGAATCATCTCAAAATTCCTTGTAGAGAAAAAGGTATAGGATTCCGAAGTCGGACCAGTGAATTTATTCTTCACCGCGGACCACACAGAATCTAGTGCGGCCGCACTCCATTTTGTGCGGAACGCACTAGTCCATTCAGAGGCCTTCCACCTATCTGAGACTGCAACAGCTGTGTTTTTAGGCCTAAGACACCCCGAAACCTACCCGAAACTCACCCTAGCCCTCGGAACTCCAAACCAAGTGTACACAACAACAACAACAACAACTACCCAGTATAATCCCACAAGTGAGGTCTGGGGAGGGTAATATGTACGTAGACCTTACCCCTACCCCGAAGGGTAGAGAGGCTGTTTCCAGGAGACCCTCGGCTCAAAAAAAGCAACAAGAAACGATATATTAGTACCATAAAAATACATAATAAAATAACAGCTTTATAAGAGACCCCGGAACCTACCCGAAACTCACCCTAGCCCCCGGAACTCCAAACCAAGTGTACACAAAACTTCAAAAACATCTTACGGATTTATTCGTGTAATCAAATCATCAAAATAACATCATGAACATCAAATTAAATCTCAAGATCAATAAAAAAAATTCAAAACTTCTTTAAACATCAATTTTTGAAATTTAAGTCTGAATCACGTCAAATGACATCCATTTTTCACCAAATTCCATAGAAACATCTTAAATCGTATATAAGACTTGTACTAGGCGCCGGAACCAAAATACAGACCCGATACCATCATGTTCTAATCAAATTTTCGTTTCAAATTTCCTTTAACAATTTCAAAAAACAATTTTCTTTAAAAATTTATTTCTCGGGCTTGGGACCTCGGAATTCGATTCTGGGCGTACACCCAAGTCCCATATTTTCCTACGGACCCTCCGGGACCGTCAAATCACGGGTCCAGGTCCGTTTACCCAAAACATTGACTGAAGTCAAATTAACTCATTTTATAACCAAATTTTATCATTTTTCATAGAATTTCATATTTACATTTTCCGGATGCGCGACCGGATTGCGCACGCAAATCGAAGTGACTCTAAATAAGGTTTTTAAGGCCTCAAAACACAGAATTTAATTTTTAAACAAGTAAAGGTTATCACATTCTCCACCTCTAAAACAACCGTTCATCCTCGAACGGACAGAAGAAGGAAGTACCTTAGTCGGGGAAAAGATGGGGATAACGGCTCCGCATATCGGACTAGAAATCCCAGGTCGATGCCTTAGGAGGCTGACCTTTCCACTAAACACGAACAGAATAAAAACTCTTCGACCTAAACTAGCGAACCTGTCGGTCTAGAATAGCCACCGGCTCCTCCTTGTAAGACAAGTCCTTGTCCAACTGGACAGTGCTGAAATCTAACACGTGGGATGGATCGCTGTGATATTTTCGAAGCATGGACACATGAAACACTGGATGCACGACTGACAAGCTAGGTGGCAAGGCAAGTCTATAAGCCACCTCTCCCACACGATCAAGAATCTCAAATGGACCGATGAACCTAGGGCTAAGTTTGCCCTTCTTCCCAAATCTCATCACGCCCTTCATAGGCGACACTCGGAGCAATACCCGCTCACCGACCATAAAAGCCACATCTCGAACCTTTGCGGTCTGCATAACTCTTTTTCTTGGACTGGGCTATACGAAGCCTATCCTGAATAATTCTGACCTTATCCAAGGTCTCCTGAACCAAGTTCATTCCCAACAACCTAGCCTTTCCCGGCTCAAACCACCCAACCGGACACCGACACCGTCTACCATATAATGCCTCATAAGGAGCCATATGGATACTTGACTGGTAGCTATTGTTGTAGGCAAACTCTGCTAAAGGCGGATCCCACGAGCCTCCAAAGTCAATGACACAAGCTCGAAGCATACCCTCCAAAATATGAATAGTCCGCTTGGACTGCCCATCCATTTGAGGATGAAATTCTGTGCTCAAGTTAACCTGCGTACCCAACCCTCACTGAACTGCTCTCCAGAAACGCGAGGTAAACTGCATACCTCGATCCGAAATGATAGACACAGGCACACCATGAAGACGAACAATCTCCTGGATATAGATCTCTGCTAACCTCTCGGATGAATAGGAGACTGACACAAGAATGAAATGCACTGACTAGCCTATCAACAATTACCCATACTTTGTCAAACTTCTTCCGAGTCTGCAGGAGTCCAGTAACGAAGTCCATAGTGATCCGCTTCCACTTCCACTCGGGAAGCTCAATCCTCTGAAATTACCCACCAGGCCTCTAATGCTCGTACTTGACCTGCTGACAATTCAAACAACGAGCCACATATACTACGATATCCTTCTTCATTCTCCGCCATCAATAATGTTGCCGCAAATCCTGATACATCTTTGCGGCGCCCGGATGAATAGAGTACCGGGAGTTATGGGCCTCCTCTAAAATCAACTCCCAAAACCCATCCATATTTCGCACACACACTCGACCCTGCAATCTCAAAACTCCATTATCATCTAGCGTAACCCGCTTGGCACCTCCGCGCTACACCGTGTCTCTAAGGACGCACAAATGGGGATCATCATACTGCCGATCACGGATACACTCCAATAAAAACGAACGAGCGACCGTGCAAGCTAATACCCGACTAGGATTAGAAATATCCAACCTTACGAACCGATTGGCCAAGGCCTGAACATCCAAAGTAAGCGACCTCTCACCGACCGGAATATAAGCAAGGCTTCCCATACTGGCTGACTTCCTACTCAAGGTATCGGCCACGACATTGGCCTTTCCCGAGTGTTATAAGATAGTGATATCATAATCATTCAACAACTTCAACCACCTCCTCTACCTCAAATTCAACTCCTTTTGCTTGAACAAATACTGAAGATTCTTGTGATCCGTAACACCTCACATGCCACGCCATACAGATAATGCCTCCAAATCTTCAATGCGTGAACTATGGCTGCCAACTCTAAATCTTGAATTGGATAGTTCTTCTCATGAATCTTCAACTACCGTGAAGCATAGGCAATGACCTTGCCATACTGCATCAACACTACACCAAGCCCAATACGAGAAGCATCACAATTAACTGTATAAGGCCCTGAACCCGTGGGCAAAACCAACACCGGTGCCGTAGTTAGAGCTGTCTTGAGCTTTTGAAAGCTCGTCTCACACTCATTCGACCATTTGAACTGGGCACCCTTTTGGGTCAACCTGGTCATCGGGGCTGCGATATATGAAAAACCCTCCACAAACCGACGATAGTAGCCTGCCAATCCCAAGAAACTCCGAATCTCTATAGTTGATGCTGGTCTAGGACAGTTCTTGACTGCCTCAATCTTCTTCGGATCAACTTGAATACCCTCTACTGACACAACATGAACCAGGAATGCAACTGAACTCAACCAGAACTCACATTTCAAAAATTTAGCATATAACTGACTATCCCTCAAAGTCTGAAGAACCACTCTGAGATGCTGCTCGTGCTCCTCCCAGCAGCGGGAATATATCAAAATATCATCAATGAAGACTATCACGAATGAATCCAAATAAGGTCTGAACACCCAGTTCATCAAATCCATAAAGGTTGTTGGGGCATTTGTCAACCCGAACTGCATAACCAATAACTTATAATACCCGTACCGAGTATGGAATGCTGTCTTAGGGACATCGGATGCCCTAATCCTCAACTGATGGTAGCCAGATCTCATATCAATCTTTGAAAATACCTTGGCCTGAAGCTGATCAAACAAATCATCAATCCTTGGCAATAGATACTTATTCTTGATTGTAACCTTGTTCAACTGCCGGTAATCAATACACATTCTCATTGACCCATCCTTCTTCTTAAAAAATAACACCGGTGCACCCCAAGGTGAAACACTGGTCCTAATGAAGCCCTTCTCAAGCAAGTCTTGCAATTGTTCCTTCAACTCAGGCGGGGCTATACGATACGACGGGATAGAAATGGGCTGAGTGCCCGAAGCCAAATCAATGCAAAAATGAATATCCCTGTTGGGTGGCATACCCGACAAGTCTAAAGGGAATACCTCAGGAAACTTACGAACAAAGGGCACAGAATCAATACAGGGAACCTCAGTACTAGAATCACGAGCATATCCCACATAGGCCAAACACCCCTTCTCGACCATGCGCCGAGCCTTCACATAAGAGATAACACTATGGGTAGAATGACCAGGAGTCCCTCTCTAGTCTAAACGAAACATACCCGGTAAAGCTAAGGTCACAGTCTTGGCATGACAGTCCAAGATAGCGTGGTAAGGTGATTACCAGTCCATCCCCAATATAATATCGAAATCGAACATGTCTAAAAGTAGCAAATATACACGAGTCTCAAGACCCCCAATCATCACAATACAAGAATGATGGACTCGATCAACTACAATAGAATCACTGACCGGTGTAAACACATAAACGGGAACACTCAATGAATCACTAGGCATAACCAGATACGGTGCAAAATAAGATGACACATACGAGTAAGTGGACCCTGGATCAAATAACACTGAAGCATCTCTATCACAAACCAGAATAGTACCTGTGATAACCGCAACTAAAGCCTCAGCCTCAGGCCTGGCTGGAAGAGTATAATATCGGGGCTGGGCCCCACCACCCTAGGCTCCATCTCTGGGACGACCTGCAGCTGGCTGGCCTCCATATCTAGTGGCCTGAACTCTACCTCTAAATCCTCTACCTCCACCTCTAGCACCTCTACCCCTACCTCTAGCTGGCTGGGTGGTCTGTGGAACACCTGGTGCTTGGACCATAGCACAGGAACCCTGTTGCTGCGATTGAGTGCCCACCAACCTCGTACAAGTCCTCCTGATATGACCATACTCACCATACTCAAAACATCCACCTGAGTGCTGTGGCTGAGGAAACTGAGACTGACCCTAGTGACCCGAATGACCACCCCGAAAACTCTAGAGCGGCGGTGCACTGATAGGAGCTGGTCGTGCACTATAGGACTGCTGATTAGAATACTGCATCTGCGAACCACGACTACCTGAAGCGCCGTCAGAGACCTAAAAAGCTATCTGAAAGGGCCTAGGAGGATGGCCTCTACCATATGAATCTCTGCCTCCAGACGAGGCACCACTAAATCTACTTGAATGATGGGGCCTCTTATCTGACCCATGACCAACTCCTTGTGATAGGACCATCTCCACTCTATAGGCCACATTGGCCACCTCATGAAAAGTGATTTCACTCCTAGCCTCCCTAGCCATCTGAAGGCGAATCGGCTGAATAAGACCATCAATAAACCTCCTCACCCTCTCTCTCTCAGTAGGAAGTATGACAAGAGTATGGCGAGCTAAGTCGATGAACCTGGTCTCATACTGGGTAACCATCATGGAACCCTACTGGAGGCACTCAAACTACCTCTGATAAGCCTCTCGCTGAGTAATGGGGAGAAACTTCTCCAGAAATAGTTGTGTGAACTGCTGCCAAGTCAAGACTGGCGATCCGGCTGGTCTAGCTAAGCAATAATCCCTCCACCAAGTCTTGGCGGATCTAGACAAACGAAATGTAGCAAAATCAACCCCATTGGTCTCAACAATACCCATGTTCCTGAGAACCTTGTGGCAGCTGTCTAGATAATCCCGGGGATCCTCAGTAGATGCACCGCTGAAAGTGGAAGTGAAGAGCTTGGCGAACCGATCCAGCCTCCACAAAGCATCGGCAGACATAACTGCTCCAACTGGCTGAACCACTAGAGTCTAAATCTGAGGAGCTACCTGCTCCGGAGTGCGAGTAGCAGGAGTCTAGGCCCCTCCTCCAGCCTGAGAGATGGCGTGTGCTACAAGAAGCAAGCCCACTCAGGTGACACTCTCCATGAGGCCCACTAATCGGACAGGAGCATCCTGAATGACTAGGGTAGCAATAAACCCCTCTGGGACCTGAGCTGGGCCCACCAGAGATGCTGGGCCCGGAACCTCGTCATCAAAGTCAACCTGAGGCTCCGCTACTGGGGCTGCTGCTCGAGACTGAGCTCTACCCCTACCTCGACCTCTAGCACGACCTCGGCCTCGCCCTCTGCCCCTCGTGAGAGCTGCTCCTGGGGTCTCGGGCTACTGAGCGGTAGATGAGGAAGCGCGTGTTCTCACCATCTGCGAAAGAACAGAGTAGAAATTCAATTAGCATTGAGAAACAGAACCACACGACATGAAAGAACAAATGTGAAGTTTTTCCTAACTCTGTAGCCTCTGGGGGATAAATATAGACATCTCCGTACTAATCCCTCAGACTCTACTGAGCTTGTCCGTGAATTGTGAGACCTATGTAACCTAAAACTATGATACCAACTTGTCACGACCCGGAATTCCCACCCTCAGGAGTCATGATGGCGCCTACTCGTAGAAGCTAAGCAAGCCACGAACCTAGAAATCTTTAACTCTTCTGTTTTAATCCTTTTTACAACTTATATTACCAAGTGATAAACATCTAATGACAGTGGAATATGAGATTTAAGTGGAAGTCTTAAATAAATATAAAACCAAAATATTTCGAAAGTCAACACATGGTTCTACCCAGAAACTGGTGTCACAATATCCACGGACTACAACGAGTACTACATACAATAGTTTGAAGGAAAACTAACATTGTTTGTCTCAGATACATGAGATAACATAACATAATAAAATATAGATGAGACGCCGGGCGGGCCTGCGGATGCCTGCAAGGCTACCTCGATGTCTCGGTGGACTGAAGGCTGGCTCCCCTACTGCTTGTCACGACCCGGATTTCCCACCCTAGGGAGTCGTGATGGCGCCTACTAATGGGAGCTAGCCAAGTCAAATCTTAACTACTTTCTACACTTTCATTTTTGCTTCTTTTTAACAAACACCAGTCGATAATAAGATAAAGCAGAATTTTAAATAAATAAGCGGAAGTCAACAATTATATATCTTAAGGCTACGTCTATTACCACATTTAAAACCTCCAATACCCAAAACCTGGTGTCATAGTGTCACAGACTGTCTAAAAGTTACTACATACAATGTCTGAAGAAATACAATACATTGTTTTTGAACAAAAGGAAATGAAACATGAAATAGAGATAGAGGGAGACGCCAGGGCAGCGGACGTCTGCAGGTCTACCTTGGGTCTCCAGGTGGACTGAAGGAAACACTCCAACTACTGTCCGAAAGCTGCTCCTAGATCTGCACACAGTGTAGAGTGTAGTATCATCACAACCGACCCCATGTGCTGGTAAGTGTCTAGCCTAACCTCGGCGAAGTAGTGACGAGGCTAGGACCAGACCACCAAATAAACCTGTGTAGTTCATATATATATACAACGGAAAAGAAATACAGAAATTGCCAGTCAATGTGGGAGGGGGTAACATGTTGTGGGGGAGATAATAGTTCCGAATAGAAAGGCATCAAGTACGGAAAGAAAACCACATAACTAGAATATCAACAGGGACACAGAAATCAACAATTGCACGACATCACCGTTCGTGCTTTTACTCTTAGCCTCACCAAAGCAGTTATATAATAAAAATGTGCACGACATCACCCTTCGTGCTTTTACTCTCATCCTCACCAAAACAATCATATAATCAAAATGTGCACAGCATCACCCTTCGTGCTTTTACTCTCGTTTCTCAACATATAATCAATAGAATCGGCATGGAATGGTACGTCGTGCGGTACGACATCACCCTTCTTGCTTTTACACTCTTTCCTCATAATAACAAACAATGCACTACATCACCCTTCATGCTTTAACGCTCTTCCTCACCCAAACAACAATCACAAACAAAGGGGCAAGGGAATAAACAAAATACTAATAAAAATCCCGGCAAGGGAACACAATTAAACAATTAAATCCCGGCAAGGGAACAACGTCAATAATCTCAACATCCCGGCAAGGGAGATAATTAACAAAGCAACAATATCCCGGCAAGGGAACAATTTAATAACTCTTTCTCAATTTTACTTCACAATTCACTTCACAACTCGAGCCAATGCTCTAGAGGTTCGATTATCACTTATTCTTTCACAACGCATTTCACAACTCGTGCCAATGCTCTAAAAGTTCAATTGTCACTTATATTTTCACAATTTTGCTATACAACTTGAGCTAACTCTCCTCAATGTTAATAGGTCACAACTCTTTCCACAAGCTTTATACAACAATTAGGAATCTTCACCAAGGCATGAATAATACAACGAAATCATGACAACCACAATATAAGACTCACGGTCATGCTTGACACCAACGTATAGATATTCGCCACCATGCATATACGTCGTATTCGACAAGAAGCAAATAGCAAACATGACACGACTCCTAATCCCTCAAGCTAAGGTTAGACCAAATACTTACCTCGATGCAACGAACACAATTCAAGCCTCAACTACCGCTTTACCTCTTATTTCCACTACCAACTCGCTTGTATCTAGCCACCATTTGCTTAACGATATCAATAGATGCTAAATGAATCAATTCTAATGCATGAAAATAGGTTTTAAAACGCTTTCCCCAAAAAGTCAAAAATCGACCCCGGGCCCTCTTGGTCCAAACCCGAAATTCGGACCTAAACCCGATTACCCATTCCCCTACGAGCTCAAATATTTAATTTGTTTTGAAATCAGAACTCAAATCGAGGTCCAAATCCCCATTTGTTTTTTGAAAAACCTACGTTCTACCCAAAACACCCAATTTTCCCCATGAAAATAATTGATTTGAAGTTGAAATCATGTTAAAAGATGTTAATGATTGAAGAAAACTAGTTAGAAATGACTTACAACTGATTTGGAGGAGAAAGGTTATTTGTAAAATTGCCTCTTATGTTTTTGTGGTTTTGAAAAGTGAAAAATAACTGAAAGGTCCATTTAAATATACTCCTCTCAGACCCTCTCCATGGACCGCATAAAAAGGACTGCGGCCGCAGAGCTCCACCGCGGACCGCATAAAAAGGACTGCGGCCGCGGACCACAAGAAATTGAGCACGGCCGTGGAGCTCTACCGCGGACCGCAAGAAATCGAGCGCGGCCGCGGAGGCTTGGCCTTGCTCACCGCGGACCGCAAGAAATCGAGCGTGGCCGCGAAGGCTTGGCCTTGCTCACCGCGGACCGCACAAATCCCACCGCGGTCGCGGAGTCCCCACCGCAGCCGCGAATTTTTCACCGCGGACCGCTAGACTTAGCTTCAGAGACCTGCAACTTCTCTGAATCTGCAACTTTTTCCTTAGTTCAAAACTTGCCGAAACACACTCGAGCCCTCGGGATCCTAACCAAACACACGTACTAACTCAACAACATCATACGAACTTATCCATGCGATCAAATCGCCAAAATAACCTCAATAACAATGAATCAAAGCTTAAAATCAAGAACTTTTTTTTCTCAAACTTCATCAAGTATCAAATTTAGCAATTTAGGTCAGAATCACGAAACGATGTCCGTTTTCAACCAAACTTTACATAAATGACTTAAACCATATATAAGACTTGTTCCGGGCGCCGAAACTAAAATACAGGCCCGATACCATCTCTTTCTAATAAAACTTCATTTCAAATTTCCTTAAAAATTTTCAGAAAATGATTTCCTTTAAAAATTCATTTCTCGGGCTCGGGACCTCGGAATACGATTCCGGGCGTACGCCCAAGTTCCACATTTTCCTACGGACCCTCCGGGACTATCAAATCACGGATCCGGGTCTGTTTACCCAAAATGTTGACTGAAGTCAAATTTATTCATTTTACAGTCAAACTTATCATTTTTCACAAAATTTCATATTTAAGCTTTTTGGCTACGCGCCCTGACTATGCACGCAAATTGAGGTGACTCTAAATGAGGTTTTTCAAGGCCTCAGAACACGGAAGTTTCGTTTTAAAACAAGTGATGACCTTTTGGATCATCACATTCTCCACCTCTAAAACAACTGTTCGTCCTCGAACGGACAGAAGAAGAAAGTACCTGAGTCGGGGAAAAGATGGGGATAACGGCTCCGCATATCGGACTTGGACTCCCAGGTCGATGCCTCAGGATGCTGACCTCTCCACTGAATACGAACAGAAGGAAAACTCTTCGACCTCAACTGACGAACCTGCCGGTCTAGAATAGCTACCGGCTCATCCTCATAAGACAAGTCCTTGTCCAACTGGACAGTGCTGAAATCTAACACGTGGGATGGATCGCTGTGATATTTCCGGAGTATGGACACATGAAACACTGGGTGCACGGCTGATAAGTTCGGCGGCAATGCAAGTCTATAAGCCACCTCTCCCACTAGATCAATAATCTCAAACGGGCCGATGAACCTAGGGCTAAGCTTGACCTTCTTCCCAAATCTCATCACACCCTTCATAGGCGATACTTGGAGCAATACCCGCTCTCCCACCATAAAATCCACATCTCGAACCTTGCGGTCTGCATAACTCTTTTGCCTGGACTGAGCTGTACGAAGCCTATCCTGAATAATCCTGACCTTGTCCAAAGCCTCCTGAACCAGATCTGTACCCAACAATAGAGCCTCTCCCGGCTCAAACCACCCAATCGGAGATCGACACCGCCTACCATATAAAGCCTCATAAGGAGCCATCTGGATCTCGACTGGTAACTGTTATTATAGGCAAACTCTGCTAAAGGCAAAAATTGATCCCACGAGCCTTCAAAGTCAATGACACAAGCTCGGAGCATATCCTCCAAAATCTGAATAGTTCGCTCGGACTACCCGTTCGTCTGAGGATGAAATGTTGTACTTAAATAAACCTGGGTGCCCAACTCTCGTTGAACTTCTCTCCAGAAACGCGAGGTAAACTGCGTACCTTGGTACGAAATGATAGAGGCATACCATGAAGGCGAACAATCTCTAGGATATAGATCTCAGCTAACCTCTCAAATGAATAGGAGACCGCCACAGGAATGAAATGCGCTGACTTGGTCAGCCTATCAACAATGACCCATACTGCGTCGAACTTCCTCTGAGTCTACGGGAGTCCAACAATGAAATCCATAGTGATCCGCTCCCACTTCTACTCAGGAAGCTCAATCCTCTGAAATAAACCACTAGGCCTCTAATGCTCATACTTAACCTGCTGACAATTCAAACACCAAGCTACATATGCAACAATATCCTTCTTCATTCTACGCCACCAATAATGCTACCGCAAATCCTGATACATCTTCGCGACGCCCGGATGATACACCTTCGTGCTATACCGTGTAGCTCAGGACACACAAATGGGGATCATCATACTGTCGATCATGGATACGCTCCAATAAAGAAGAACGAGTGACCGTGCAGGCCAATACACGACTAGGCTCAGAAATATCCAACCTCACAAACTGATTGGCCAAAGCCCGAACATACAAAGCAAGCGGTCTCTCACCGACCAGAATGTAAGCAAACTGCCCATACTGGATAACTTCTTACTCAACGCTACGGCCACCACATTGGCCTTTCCCGGATGATATAAGATAGTGATATCATAATCTTTCAACAACTCCAACCACCTCCTCTGTCTCAAATTCAAATCCTTTTGCTTGAACAAATACTGAAGACTCTTGTGATCCATGAACACCTCACATGCCACGCGATACAGATAATGCCTCCAAATCTTCAATGCGTGAACAATGCCTGCCAACTCCAAGTCATGAATCAGATAGTTCTTCTCATGAATCTTCAACTGCCGCGAAGCATAGGCAATGACCTTGCCATCTTGCATCAACACTGCACCAAGCCCAATACGAGATGCATCACAATAAACTGTATAAGGCCTTAAACCTATGGGCAAAACCAACACCGGTGCCGTAGTCAGAGTTGTCTTGAGCTTCTGAAAGCTCGCCTGACACTCGTCTGACCATCTGAACTGGGCACCCTTCTGGGTCAATCTGGTCATCGGGGCTGCGATAGATGAAAACTCTTCCACGAACCGATGATATTAGCTTTCCAATCCTAAGAAACTCCGAATCTTTGTAGCTGATGCTGGTCTAGGCCAGTTCTTGACTACCTCAATCTTCTTCGGATCAACCTGAATACCCTCTGCTGATACAACATGGCCCAAAAATGCAACTGAACTCAACCAGAACTCATACTTCGAGAACTTAACATATAACTAACTATCCCTCAAGGTCTGAAGAACCACTCTGAGATGTTTCTCGTACTTCTCCCGGTTTCGGGAATATATCAAAATATCATCAATGAAGACTATCACAAACGAGTCCAAATAAGGCCTGAACACTCGGTTCATCAAATCCATAAAAGTTGCTAGGGCATTGGTCAACCCAAATGACATGTCCAGGAACTCATAATGCCCGTACCGAGTGCGGAAAGCTGTCTTAAGGACATCAGATACCCTAATTCTCAACTGATGGTAGCCAGATCTCAAATCAATCTTTGAAAACACCTTGGCACCCTAAAGCTGATCAAACAATCATCTATCCTTGGCAATGGATACTTATTCTTGATTGTAACCTTCTTCAACTGCCAGTAATCAATACACATTCTCATCGATCCGTTCTTCTTCTTAACGAACAACACTAGCGCACCCCAAGGCGAAACATTGGGTCTAATGAAACCCTTCTCAAGCAAGTCTTGCAACTGTTCCTTCAACTCTTTCAACTCCAGCGGGGCCATACGATACGGCGGGATAGAAATGGGCTGAGTGCCCGGAGCCAAATCAATGCAAAAGTCAATATCCCTGCGAGGTGGCATACCCGACAGGTCTGAAGGGAAAACATTAGGAAACTCTCGAACAACGGGCATAGAATCAATAGAAGGGACCTCAACACTAGAATCACAAACAAATGCCAAATAGGCCAAACACCCCTTCTCGACCATACGCCGAGCCTTCACATACGAGAAAACACTACGGGTATAATGACCAGGAGTTCCTCTCCACTCTAAACGGGGTAAATCCGGTAAGGCTAAGGTCACAGTCTTAGCATGACAGTCCAAGATAGCGTGGTAAGGTGATAACCAGTCCATCCCCCATATAACATCGAAATCGACCATGTATAGAAGCAATAAATCCACACAAGTCTCAAGACCCCCAATCACCACAATATAAGAACAATGGACTCGATCTACCATAATAGAATTACCCACCGTTGTAGACACATAAACATGAATACTTAATGAATCACTAGGCATGACCAGATATGGTACAAAATAAGATGACACATATGAGTAGGTAGACCCTGGATCAAATAACGCTGAAGCATCCCTATCACAAACCAGAATAGTACCTGTAATGGTTGCATCTTAAGCCTCAGCCTCGGGCCTGGCTGGAAGGGCGTAACATCGGGGCTGGGGCCCACCACCCTGAACTACATCTTTGGGACGGCCTGCAGCTGGCTGGCCTCCACCTCTGGCGGCCTGAGCTCCACCTCTAGTACCTCTACCTCTACCTATAGCACTTCTACCCCCACCTTTAGCTGGCTGGACGGGCTATGGAACACCTGGTGCCTGTAACATAACACGAGAACCCTGATGTTGAGAGCTACTCGGTGCTCGAGGGCAAAACCCAGCAATATGACCCGGATCACCACACGTGTAACAAGCCCTCGGCTATTGAGACTACTGGCCTTGACGACCTGAATGACCACCCCAAAAACTCTGAAGTAGCAGTGCACTAATAGGAGCAGGTGGTGCACTGTAGGGCTACTAATCAGAATACTGCATCTGGGAACCACGACCACCTGAAGTACCATGAGAAACCTGGAGCGCTGACTAAAAGGGCCTAGGAGGATGGCCTCTACCATACGAATCTCGACCTCCGGATGAGGTACCACTGAATCGGCTTGAATGACGGGGCCTCTTATCTGACCCATGACTGCCTCCATGTGATAGCACCATCTCAACTCTACGGGCCACATTGTCCGCCTCCTGAAAAGTAATCTCACTCCTAGCCTCTCTAGACATCTGAAGATGAATTAGCTGAATAAGACCGTCAATAAACCTCCTCACCCTCTCTCTCTCGGTAGGGAGTATGATGAGAGCATGGCAAGCCAGATCGATGAACCTGGTCTCATACTGGGTAACAGTCATGGAACCCTGCTGGAGGCGCTCAAACTGCCTCTGATAGGCCTCTCTCTAAGTAACAGGGAGAAACTTCTCCAGGAATAACACTATAAACTGCTCCCAAGTCAAGGCTGGCGATCCGGCTGGTCCCGCTAAGCAATAATCCCTCCACCAAGTCTTGGCAGATCGAGACAAGCGAAATGTAGCAAAATCGACCCTGTTGGTCTCAATAATGTCCATGTTCCGAAGAACCTCATGGCAGCTGTCTAGATAATCCTGGGGATCCTCAGTAGATGCACCGCTAAAAGTAGAAGTGAAAGAGCTTGGTGAACCTATCCAGTCTCCACAAAGCATCGGCGGACATAGCCGCTCCATCACCGGTCTGAGTTACCACACCCCGTTGTACTGCTCCAACTAGCTGAACCACTGGAGTCTGAATCTGAGGAGCTACCTGCTCTAGAGTGCGAGTAGTAGGAGTCTGGGCCCCTCCTCCAGCCTGAGAGACGGCTGGTGCTACAGGAAGCAAGCCTGCTCGGGTGACACTCTCCATGAGGCCCACTAATCTGACCAGAGCATCCTGAAGAACTAGGATAGCAATAAACCCCTCTGGGACCTGAGCTGGGCCTACCGAAACTACTGGAGCCAGAACCTCCTCATCAAAATTAACCTGAGGCTCTGTCATTGGGGCTACTTCTCGGGGCTGAGATCTGCCCCTACCTCGGCCTCTAGCACGGCCTCGGCCTCTCCCTCTGCCCCTCATGGGAGCAGCTGCTGGGGGCTCGGGCTGCTGAGCGGAGGATGAGGAAGTGCGTGTTCTCGCCATCCACAAAAGAACAGAGTAGAAGTTCAATTAGCATTGAGAAACAAAACTGCACGATAGGAAAAAATAAATGTGAAGCTTTTTCCTAACTCTATAGCCTCTAGGGATAAATACAGACGTCTCCGTATAGATCCCTCAGACTCTACTAAGCTAGTCTGTGAACTGTGAGACCATGCAACCTAAAGCTCTGATACCAACTTGTCACGAGGGGCTGAGCTCTGATACAATTCACTTCACAACTTGAGCCAATGCTCTAGAGGTTCGATTATCACTTATTCTTTCACAACTCATTTCACAACTCGTGCCAATGCTCTAAAAGTTCAATTGTCACTTATATTTTCACAATTTTGCTATACAACTTGAGCCAACGCTCCTCAATGTTTATAGGTCACAATGTTTTCCACAAGCTTTATACAACAATTAGGAATCATCACCAAGGCATGAATAATACAACGAAATCATGAAAACCACAATATAAGACCCACGGTCATGCTTGACACCAATGTATAGATACTCGTCACTATGCCTATACGTCGTACTTGACAAGAAACAAATAGCAAACAGGACACGACTCCTAATCCCTCAAGCTAAGGTTATACCAAACACTTACCTCGATGCAACGAACACAATTCAAGCCTCAACTACCGCTTTACCTCTTGTTTCCACCACCAACTCGCTTGCCACTATTTGCTTACGATATCAATAGATGCTAAATGAATTAATTCTAATGCATGAAAATAGGTTTTATAAAGATTTCCCCAAAAAGTCAAAAATTGACCCCGGGCTTGCTTGGTCCAAATCCAAAATTCGGACCTAAACCCGATTACCCATTCCCCCACTAGCTCAAATATGTAATTTGTTTTGAAATTGGACCTCAAATCGAGGTCCAAATTCCCATTTTTTTGAAAAACCTAGGTTCTACCCAAAACACTCAATTTTCCCCCATGAAAATAATTGATTTTTGAAGTTGAAATCATGTTAAAAGATGTTAATGATTGAAGAAAACTAGTTAGAAATGACTTACAATTGATTTAGAGGAGAAAGGTTATTTGCAAAATTGCCTCTTATGTTTTTGGGGTTTTAAAAAGTGAAAATAACTGAAAAGTCCATTTAAATATACTCCTCTCAGACCCTCTCCATGGACCACATAAAAAGGACTGCGGTCGCAGAGCTCCAACGCGGACAGCATAAAAAGGACTGTAGCCGCGGAGCTCCAACGCGGACCGCATAAAAAGGACTGTAGCCGCGGAGCTCCACCGCGGACCGCATAAAAAGGACTGCGGCAGCGGAGCTCCACCACGGACCACAAGAAATCGAGAGCGGCCGCGGAGGCTTGGCCTTGCTCACCGCGGACCGCACAAATCCCACCGTTATCACGGAGTCCCCACCGCGACCACGAAGTTTCCTTCGCGGACCACGAGACCTGGCTTCAGAGACCTGCAACTTCTTTGAATCTGCAACTTTTTCCTAAGTTCAAAACTTGCCGAAACACATCCGAAACACACTCGAGCCCTCGAGGCTCCTAACCAAACACACGTACTAACTCAACAATATCATACGAACTTATTCGTGCGATCAAATCGCCAAAATAACCTCAATAACAATGAATCAAACCTCAAAATCAAGAACTTTTTTTTTCTCAAACTTCATCAAGTATCAAATTTAGCAATTTAGGTCCGAATCACGTCAAACCACGTCCGTTTTCAACCAAACTTTATAAAAATGACTTAAACCATATATAAGACCTGTATCGGGACCCGAAACCAAAATAGGAGCCCGATAACATCTCTTTCTAATCAAACTTCATTTCAAATTTCCTTAAAAAATTTTAGAAAATGATTTCCTTTAAAAATTCATTTCTCGGGCTCGGGACCTTGGAATTCGATTCCGGGCATACGTCCAAGTCCCATATTTTTCTGCGGACCCTCCGGGACAATCAAATCACGGATCCGGGTCCGTTTACCTAAAATGTTGGCTGAAGTCAAATTTATTTATTTTACAGTCAAAACTTATTATTTTTCACAAAATTTCATATTTAAGCTTTCTGGCTACGCGCCCGGACTGTGCACGCAAATCGAGGTGACTCTATATGAGGTTTTTCAAGGCCTCAAAACACGGAAGTTTCATTTTAAAACAAGTGTCGCTCCGGTGTCTACACAGAGTGCAGAGTGTAGTATCAGCACAACCGACCCCATGTGCTGGTAAGTGCCTGGCCTAACTCCGGCGAGGTAATGATGAGGCTAGGACCAGATACCAGATAAACCTTTGAGTTATATAATATATGGCGGAAAATAAATAGGAATAAGCAGTTTAAAATGGAAGGGGTACATGCTTCGGGGAAACATACCAAGACCAACAGAAACTTAATAAAATATGAAAGGACAACTCAATATCTACAACAATACAATAACAATACTGTTGCGGCGCGCAACCCGATCCCTTATCATTTAACATTGTTGTGGCGTGCATCCCGATCCATATATATATAACTGCTGCGGCGTGCAACCCGATCCAATATAATATCTGTTGCGGCATGCAACCCGATCCAATATAATATCTGTTGCGGCGTGCAACCTGATCCAATATAATATATGTTGCAGCGTGCAACCCGATCTAATATAATATCTGTTTCAGCGCACAACCCGTTCCAACTATACAGTCAACAATAATCATAATTAACCGTCCCGGCAAGGGATCAACAATAGACTACACTATCTCGACAAAGGAACTCAGCAGTACAAGTATATACGTCCCGAAAAGGGAGAATCAGCTATAACCAATCTTAACTCAACTTCTACTCGTCTCAATTACCACCATTTCTCAATCATAAGTAGATTCCACGATAAACAAACTAAGTCTTTGCTCAATATCAAGGATTTACTCACTATTTCAACCATAGTAACATTCAAGAATACAACAAGTATCAATTTAAGACTCACGGTCATGCTTGACACCAACATATAGATACTCGTCATCATGCATATTCGTCTTACTCAACAAGAAGCAAATAGAAAATAGGACTCAACTCTTAATCCCTCAAGCTAAGGTTAGACCAGACACTTACCTCGATGTCACGAACGCAATTCAAGCCTCAACTATCACTTTACCTCTTGATTCCACCACCAACTTGCTCGTATCTAGCCACAAGTTACTTAATTATATTAATAAATGCTAAATGAATCAATTTGAATGCATGAAAATGTATTTTCCAAAGTTTTGCCCAAAAGTCAAAATCGCCCCCAGGCCCACATGGTCAAAATCCGAGGTTCGAACCAAAATCCGATCACCCATTCTCCCACGAACTCAAATATATAATTTGTTTTGAAATCGGACATCAAATCGAGGTCCAAATCCTCAATTTTTGAAAAACCTAGGTTCTACCCAAAACACCCAATTTTCCCCATGAAAATTATTGATTTGAAGTTGAAATCATGTTAAAAGATGTTAATGATTGAAGAAACTAGTTAAAAATGACTTACAATTGATTTGGAGAAGAAAGGTTGTTTGAAAAATCGCCTCTTATGTTTTTGGGGTCTTAAAAATTGAAAAATAACTGAAAATCCCGTCTAAATATACTGCCCTTAGATGCCCTGTACGGACCGCACAAAATCAACCGCAGCCGCACAAGCTTCTTGTGTTCTGCAATGACAAGTTTTAGTATTTTGGCCATAACTTTCTCTACAGATATCCAAATTGTGATATCTTTACCTTTCTGGAAACTTGACACGAAGGGATACAACTTTCATTTTTGAATCATCTCAAAATTCCTTGTATAGAAAAAGGTATAGGCTTCCGAAGTCAGACTAGTGAATCTGTTCTTCATCGCGGACCGCACAGAATCTAGTGCGGCCGCACTCCATTTTGTGCGGACCGCACTGGTCTATTCAGAGGTCTTCCACCTCTTTGAGCCTGCAACAACTTGGACAGGGGCTTGACGTGAGCCCAATGGATGTAATTTAAGTCTGAATTACTCAATGGATGTCATTTGACGTGAGCCCCAAGTCTCATATTTTCCTACGGACCCTCCGGGACCGTCAAATCACGGGTTCAGATCCGTTTACCCAAAACATTGACCCAAGTCAAATTAACTCATTTTATAACTAAATTTTATCATTTTTCACAGAATTTCATATTTAAGCTTTGCGGCTACGCGCCCGGACTGCGCACGCAAATTGAGGTGACTCTAAATGAGGTTTTTAAGGCCTCAAAACACAGAATTTCGTTTTTAATCAAGTGATGATGACCTTTTGGGTCATCACAGCGTACCCTGAGACTAGTATATAAAAAACTTATGATGAAGATTATTATTTCCT
Organism: Nicotiana tabacum; assembly: GCF_000715075.1. Taxonomy (NCBI): domain Eukaryota; kingdom Viridiplantae; phylum Streptophyta; class Magnoliopsida; order Solanales; family Solanaceae; genus Nicotiana; species Nicotiana tabacum. Next base: position 154,812,092 of record NC_134097.1, on the reverse strand, counting down.
CCAACTTTACTTTTAAAAACAAACTCCACTTAAATTTTGAGCAATAAACATTCTTCCCCTCAACATAAACGATCGAGATATGTAATTTTACATTAAAAAGATCATTTAACAAAATCATATAGTTAGAAAACATACATGATACTCTTCTAAAATACAAAAAAAATGCTATCAAAACCTTCACAAATCCTTGATCAATATTAACTTTTTCCAGCAGCTTGTCTTCTAGCTAGTAAGATCGAATCCTTTTTGTAATGTTAACTGATTTCCTATTTTTGTTTTCTCTGAGTATTCAAATACCCCCTTCGGTTCACAGTAAGTGACCAGTTTCCTTTTAGCACGTTCATTAAGAAAATGCTAAATCCTATACAAAATACCTAATATGACTAAACTACCCTTATTAAATATTGGTCACATAGTTATAGTGAGGAGTGAGAAAACTTTTTAGGGATATGCACATAAGGGTAAAAGAGTAAAAATAAATTGAATTTTTTCTTGATTACATAACTAGACACTTATTTTGGACCAAAATAAAAAGTAAACTGGTCACTTACTATGAACCGGAGGGAGTACTACTTACTACAAATTCAACAATTTCTATAGTTTTTTTTTTATGTTTTCCACCTAGTGTTTGATATTTGCTTTAATTTAGGCCCGATTAATCTTGATTTGTACTGAAAAATTACACTTTAGTAAAATGCTCCTTCAAAGATAATTTCATACCCAAAATTCGAACCCGAGCCCTGTGATCAAGGATGGAGTACTTACTACTCCACACAACTTTTGGTGATATTTCTATTATTTTCTTGGAAGTGCGATATTCTTTAGCTCTGTGTGCATCTTCTCGCTCTCTCTATAAAAGCGGTATAAGTCCCACATGCATGATTAAACTATCCAATCGTTGAAAAAAGGATAGCTCGATTAAGAACCCGAAACTGAAATGGCGTATTTTTGTACTTAAAATACGTTTATACAGTTAAAAAAAAGTTACATTTCTGCATAAAATATAATGTTAAATACGTTTATAATACTGCGTTATACTAAAAAATTAATTTGTTATAGGAAAACACAGTATAGTACTACTTAAAAAAACCCTCCCCCACCATTCTGCTGGTCCCCCCTGCGATTAAAAAAAATTCTTGGGCTCCACCCGTCACACAAAAAGTGAAGAGCGTAGGTCCCGCATACACTCCAAGCCTTGGATTCCTTCTTTCGGGGTCAAAATTCCAAATTTCCGATATTTCAAAAAAGATAAATCGAGGTATTTCGATTTAGTTTATGTCGAAACTCGTAGAGCATATGCATATTTGTTTTCTTGAATGTGTTTCCACGTTGATTTGTGTTATGTTTGCGATTAAATTTGTATGTTATTTTTACCTGGATTAAATTATTAGTATTTTAAAAAAATAGTTAAAACTTGAGAAATTATTTTTATTGTTAATGAAATTGTTCACAAATATCTTTTACTGTTTTATATGTAATTTCGTAAATGTTATGTTCATATGTTTGTTGTTTTTATTTATTTTAGATTATTTATTTGCTTAAAGAATAGTGACCTTTTAGCGTAGTAAAATATAGAGCTTTTTAGCGTAGTAAAATATAGAGCCTTATAGCGTAATAAAATATAGAGCCTTTTAGCGTAGTAAAATATAGAGCCTTTTAGCGTAGAGTCTCTGTAGTTTAAGTATGTACTAACTACAAACTCTATCCAATTACACTTTACAAAATTAATTATTTAATTTATAAAATAAACTTACAGAACTAACAAATTAATATATGTTGTCAAATTAAATATCGAGCGTGGAACTCATAGTTGTCCAATTAAAAATTAATTATCGGGTGTCGTGATGGCGCCTACTATCGGAGCTAGGCAAGCCAAATATTTAAAACACCTTTTCTTCTTTCTTTCAAACAATATAATAAACGAGACAAAATCTAAGCGGAAGACTTTAAATTTAAAGCAACTAAAAACCAAAAATGCGGAAGTTTGAACCAAAATGCTACCCGGAGTCTGGTGTCACTAGCTCACGGACTACTACAGAATACTACAATCAATGTCTGAAAGGAAATTACATCATGTTTGTCTGATACAAGATAAACAAACGAAAAACATGGAAAAAGGGACATCGGCCTGCGAACGCCAGCTAGGCTACCTCGAGAGTCCCTGGACTGAAGATAGCTCCCAGAAGTCCTACTACTGTGGTTCGTAAGCTGCTCCCTGATCTGTGCACAAAAATGCACAGAGTGTAGCATCAGCACAACCGACCCCATGTGCTGGTAAGTGCCTGGCCTAACCCCGGCGATGTAGTGACGAGGCTAGGACCAAACCTACCACAATTAGCTTGTACAGATATATATACAACAAGTGCAAGAAAACAATAACAAGATAATACAAAATAAAACTGGGAGGGGACATGCTATTTTAGTATTTTTGAAATCAAAATTTTCATCAATTAAATAGTAAGAAATAAATTTTACAAGGTCACTAATAATATTTTCACAACTACAATAAAGGACAACCCATAACAACAACAACAACAACAACAACATCCCAGTATAATCCCACAAGTGGGGTCTGGGGAGGGTAATATGTACGCAGACCTTACCCCTACCCCGAGGGGCAGAGAGACTATTTCCAGGAGACCCTTGGCTCAAGATAGCAACAATATACATAGTGGACGGCGTGCCACACAATCCCATAATATCATATATAAGTGGACGGCGTGCCACACGATCCCATAGTATAGTATATAAGTGGACGGCGTGCCACACGATCCCATAATATTATATATAAGTGGACGACGTGCCACACGATCCCATAATATCATATATAAGTGGACGGCGTGCCACACGATCCCATAATATCATATATAAGTGGACGACGTGCCACACGATCCCATAATATCATATATAAGTGGACGGCATGCCACACGATCCCATAATATCATATAATAAGTGGACGGCGTGCCACACGATCCCATAATATAGTTCATAATATCTGACTTCATATAGTAGACCCCTTCAGGGGAGAATAACAACTCAATACCTTTAACCCGGCAAAGGTACAGCTAACAGCCCAAAATATCCCGACAAGGGAGAATATATATATATATATATCAGTCTACACATCCCAGCAAGGGAGTATTCACAACACATTCTCCTTTTAAATCATTCTTCCTCAACCGTTCACATTATATGAAACTTATCAAATAAACAAGGAGCTTGTGTCACATTATTTAAATTAAAAGCAATCAAGACTCACGGTCATGCTAGACTCCGGTGCATAGATAACCGTCACCATGCCTATACACCGTACTCCACATTAGCAAGTAGCAAATATCATCCTAATCCTATTCCCTCAAGTCAAAGTTAGAACAAACACTTACCTCGAATGCTCCAAACTCAATTTACGCTTCTAGTATAGCTTTACCTCTTGATTCCACCACCAATCCGTTCGAATCTAGTCATAAGTTACTTAATCACATTAATAATTACTAAATGAATCATGCCCAATGCATGAAAATAGATTTTTCAAGGTTTTTCCCAAAAAGGTCAAAAATACCCCCGGACCCACGTGGTCGAAACTCGAGGTTCGGACCAAAACTCGGCTACCCATTCCCCCATGAATCCCAATATATGATTTATTTTTAAATCGGACCCCAAATTGAAGTCCAACTTCTCAATTTGTAGAAAACCTAGGTTCTACCCAAAACACCCAATTTTCCCCATGAAAATCTTTGATTTGAAGTTGAAATTTTGTTAAAAGATGATAAGGAATAAAGAAATTAAGTTAGAAATCACTTACCAATCGTTTTGGAGAAAAACAAAGTTGTTTGGAAAATCGCCTCTTAGGTTTTGGGTTTTTGAAAAGTGAAAAATGACTAAGATATTCCGAACTTGTATACCTTTCTGAGGACCTGGCGCGGACCGCACAAAAATGTGTTGCAGCCACGCCGAGTGGGAGAAAAATTGGGGCTTCTCTGAACCCTTCCACCGCGGACCGCACTGTTTTGGTGTGCGGCCGTGCTGGTTGACCTGAAACCCTAGCCCTCAGACTTAGCCACGCGGACCGCACAGAAAGGCATCGCGGCCGCGCGGCTCCAGCGCGGAAATGACCGCGGCCGCGCTGGTGTCTACAACACCTGAACCTGCATTTTCTTAAATCCAAGACCTTCCGGGCCCCATTCAGAACTCACCCAAGCTATCGGGGTTCCAAACCAAACATGCACACAACCTTAAAGACATCTTACAGACTTACTCATGCGATCAAATCGCCAAAATAACATCATATACATAGGATCAAGCCTCAAACACATGATTTTCTTTCTTCAACTTTCATAACTCAAATTCTCCATTTTTAGTCCGAAACACGTCATATGATGCCCGTTTTTAGCCAAACTTTACAGATAGTGCTTAACACATATTTAAGACTTGTACCGGGCGTCGGAACCAAAATACGAGCCCGATACCTATATTTTCTAACCCCTTTTTCATTTCAAATTTTCATTTCAACTTTCAGAAAAACAATTTCTTTCAAAAATTCATTTCTCGGGCTTGGGACCTCAGAATTTGATTCCGGGTACACGCCCAAGTCCCATATTTTTCTACGGACCCTCCGGGACCGTCGAATCACAGGTCCGGGTCCGTTTACCCAAAATGTTGACTGAAGTCAACATTATGCATATTAATACCAAAATTCATCAAATGTTTCACATAATTCACATATTCTGACATAAAAATTTTCCGGCTACGCGCCCGAACTGCGCACGCCAATCGAGGTAACTAAAAGTGAGGTTTTCAAGGCCTCGAAAGTGCGGAACAAGGAAGAACTACGGTGATGACCCTTCGGGTCGTCACATAGTTGTATACCCTGTCTAACTAAAAATTAATTATTTAAATTATAAACTAACAAAATTCTAAAAATATTGAAATTGACACACAAAGGAATTAAGGATAGTTTGGTGCTACTGAGCCTCAAATATCGAGCCTGAAATCCATAAATAATTACTCTGTCCAATTATAAAATTAATTATTTAATTTATCGAAACACACAAAATTTTAAAAATATTGAAATTGACACACATAATAATTAAGGATAGCTTGGTGCTACTGAGCCTCAAATATCTAGCCTGTAACCCATAGATAATTACTCTGTCCAATTATAAAATTAATTATTTAATTTATTAAACTAACAAAATTTTAAATTTATTGTAATTGACACACATAATAATTAAGGATAGCTTTGTGCTACTAGGCCTCAAATATCGAGCCTGGAACCCATAGATAATTATTCTGTCCAATTATAAAATTAATTATTTAATTTATTATAACACAAACACACAATTAATATTGTTTAAATTACAGTAGAGGACATGGGCTTGCCGCCTGTGCATCCTGGACCAGCCGCGGATCAGATATTAGTGTTACAGGGTGACCATAGGTCCGCTTATGTATGGGAGGGTCATGTATTGGATCAGACTCTCCGCGTTAAGAGACCAGACGACTTGTGGGACTTTTTGAGGGGGAGAGCTTTCCATGCCCGCATAGTCTATCGCCTGCGTGCTACGGGCTTCCTTAGGATTTTTGAGATTAGGCGGATGCAGCTCGACTGGTCTCTCATCACGGCGTTGATAGAGCGGTGGAGACCGGAGATGCACACTTTTCACCTACCCTAGAGATGCCACCATCACGCTTCAAGTTTTGTATGGGCTGCGTTTGATGGACTGGCCGTTGCACTGCCCCAGTATATGAGAGCTATGACGCGTCCCCAGTATTTGGATTTGCTGGGGCAGTATACTAGTTTCAGACCACAGGGTGAGGCTGCAGTTAGAGGGGGCAGTCGCATTTATGTGACAACTATCAGACAGCATAGGGAGGTATTGCACCCCGACATTACTAGCGAGACAGAGGATCTCCATATTGACCGGTACACGAGGTTGGCGTTGTTCCTTCTTTTTGGGGGTGTCTTAATCCCGAACACTTCGGGAAATCTAGTGTGTCTGCGCTTTCTACATCATCTACAGCAGCTAGACGAGTTACCCTAGTAAAGCTGGGGTGCTGCTGTTCTAGCATACCTGTACAGGAGTATGTGTCGGGCGAGCATGGGCACCCAGGTGGACATATGTGGTTTTCTGCAGCTTCTACAGGTGATGACATTTTCGAATACTCTGTTCATTACTCCGAATTCTATATAGTCAAAATGACTCTTAAATTTTACGTCAACCTTTTATCTTAGGATTGGGCCTGGGAGCGGATCCTGCCGTTGCAGCCACCTCTACCACCACTAGAGCCGGGTGTAGCACCTCCTTTTCTCCCTCTAGCTACGAGGTGGGTTCTCCAGCGTGAGAACTACCGAGGGAGTGATGCTCATCATAATCTCCCCCTTGTCAGGGATATGTTAGATATGCTGGTGGCCGGACAGGTAAATATGTAACTAAACTTACTTGTTATAAATTCACTTGTGTTGCGCATACACACTTTTATGTTATTATTTGATAGTTCTTCTGGATGCCATACATCGACGAGTTGCTAGCTGATCTGCCTGATTATTGCTCGATCAACCAACTATTTTGGAGCACTTTCGTCCTGATGATATGCCTTGATGTGGTGGAGCATCATGCCACAGAGCGTGTACTTCGCCAGTTTGACCGTCCCCAGACTATACCGAGGGAGCCTACATGGGTGGTTACACATTTGTGACGACCCGGCCCGTCGTCACGTGAGTTACTGCCCCGTTTCCCCCATTTTTATGCTTCTTCATGTTTCGTTATCGGCATTCGGTGTGTTAGAGTTAAATCGGCTTGGTTTTGATAGAAAATGAGACACTTAGTCTCTTTAAGGAAGGCTTGTTTTGGAAAAGTCAACCGGATGTTGACTATTGAGTTAGAGGGTTCAGATGTGATTTTTCGGTGATTCGGTTAGCTTCTGGGGTTGATATGTGGCTTAGGAGTGTTATCGGAATTGATTTTGGAGGTCCGGAGTAGAATTAGGCTTGAATTGGCGAAGTTAGTATTTTGGCGAATTCTGGTTGGTAGGTGAGATTTTGATACAGGGGTCGGAATGGAATTACGAGAGTTTCAGTAGCTTCGTTAGGTGATTTTGGATGTGTGTGCAAAATTTCAGATCATTCGGAGGTGTCTTGGTCGAGTTTTTGATCAAATGCGTATTTCGGAAGTTTTTAAGAAATTTAGGCTTGAATCCGATGTAATTTGATGGTTTTGGTGTTGTTTGTGGTGTTTTGATGATTGGAACAAGTTTGAATGATGTTTTAGGATGGGTTGGCACTTTTGGTTGAGGTCCCGGGGGCCTCGGAGTGATTTCGGATGGTCAATCGGACCAATCTTGGTTTTTGGAGTTGCAGATTTCAGCTGAGTATTGCAGAACATTTTTGTTCTCTGCGATCGCAGGAGTGCAATTGTGATCACATAGAAGGTTCGGGGAAGGCCGTTCTGATTGCTCAATGCGATCGCGGAATAGGGTATGCAATCGAATAGGTTGAGGAGGCTGTTCATTGCGATCGCATGAGGAGTAATGCGATCGCGTAGTGTTAAATGGACCTGAGGTTCTGAGGGGTACTTTGTTCAATGGGATCACGGAGTAGTGTATGCGATCGCGTAGGTTTGATTGGTGAAGCAGTACGAGCACAGTTAAGGTGTCGCGTTCGCATAGGACATTTTGGAGGCCTGGGAAAGTTGAGCTATGCGATCGCAGAGGCTTGGATGCGATCGCATAGAGTAAAATCTTGGTTAAGCAGAAGGTGTTTTAATAAACATTTCACCCGCGAACCAAGTCCCATTTCCTCCATTGTTGAGTAACCTTGGGAGCTTTTGACGAGTATTAAAGAGGGTTTTGACTGGGAATCGACTGGAGGTGAGTCCTATGGCCTAGAAACGTCATTTAATTGTAGATTCAACATCTAAATTCATGGAAATTTGATTAAAAGGGAAGGATTAGGGCTTGACTTTTGAAACAAAAATTTGGGGGTTTGAAGGAGCATTTGAGCTCGGATTTTGGTAAATTTGATATGTATAGACTCATGGCGAGATAAGGAATCTGGTGATGTCAATTTTTTTATTTTTCGAGAAGTGGGCCTGGGGCTCGGGTTTTGCCAACTTCGTGATTTTCGATATTTTTCGAGTCTTTTCGATTGGGTTGTATTCCCTTAGCCTATTGTAACGTATTACTTGTGATTTTGATCAGATTCGACGCTCGAGGAGGTTGATTTGCGAGGCAAGGGAGTAGCGAGCTAGGATTTAGGCCTGCTTGAGGTGAGTAATGGCTATAAATGATGTTTTGAAGGTTTGAAATCCCGGATTTGCACAACGTGGTGCTATGTTGAGATGAGACACACGCTGATGACTATCACGACCCGACTTTCACACCCTCGAGAGCCGTGATGGCGCCTATTGGTGAAAGTTGGGCAAGCCAAATTATCCTAGTTACTTAACCTTTTCCAATTTTAAACCATTATCAGTGATGAGTAGATATCATGCAAATAGCGAAAATAATTAAGCGGAAGACAAAATCTGACAATTTATCTTAATACAAAACTGTGGAAGTCTAAATACAACTATACCCAGAATTTGGTGTCACAGCTTCACAGACGATCTAAGAATACTACATACAAAGTCTGAAAGATAAAATAAACACTAATTCTGAAATGAGTAAAGGAAACAGGATGAAGGAAAAGATAGGGGGTGATGCCAAGGCTCGCGGATGTTTGCAGGACTACCTCGTGTCGCCTGTGTGGGCTGAAGACAACACCCTCACTACGGTCCAAGCACTCTGGTATTAGTACCAAGCAATCCTTTACCTTTAATACAAGAAATCAATAAATCAAAACATAGTAGAAATTCCTTTTTAAGTAAAGTACAGCCTCAAACGGTTTAAGAAAATTTTAGTTGAGAAATCAATTAAGTTAAAAATGTAACAATTGTTGAAATTTAGAGTATTGAACATATATAAAAAAAAGGTAAAAACAAAATATCAAGAGAATTATAAAGGAATCAAAATCCAACCACTAACAAGAGTAAGGAAAACAAAGGCAGATTTCACTTTCATTTCACGTCTTGTTGCAGGCGTGCAATCTGATCCCATTTCCTATATCTTGTGGCAGGCGTGCCACCCGCTCCCATTTCATGTATCTCGTGGTAGGCATACCACCCGCTCCCATTTCATTATATCTTGTGGTAGGCGTACCACCCGCTACCATTTCATGTATCTTGTGGTAGGCGTACCACCCGCTCCCATTTCATTATATCTTGTGGTAGGCATACCACCCGCTCCCATTTCATTATATCTTGTGGTAGGCGCACCACCCGCTCCCATTTCATTATATCTTGTGGTAGGCGTACCACCCTCTCCCATTTCATTATTTCTTATGGTAGGCGTACCACCCGCTCCCATTTTATTATATCTTGTGGTAGGCGTACCACCCGCTCCCAGTTACAAGCCAACAATAATCACAAGGAATCCCGGCAAGGGAACAAGAGCAATATAACAACTTCCCGGCAAGGGAACAATGATATTTCAACAACATCCCGGTAAGGGAATAATACTATCAAAACAAACATCGCGACAAGGGAACAATAATATCAAACAAACATCCCGGCAAGGGAACAATGGTGATTTATGAAGCGCAATAAACCACAACGGAGTCATAACAATTATAATACAAGACTCACAGGCATGCTTGACACCAACGTATAGATACTCGTCACCATGCCTATACGTCGTACTCCACAATTAACATGTAGCAAATAAGACACAACTCCTAATCTCTCAAGCTAAGGTTAGACCAAACACTTACCTCGCTTTGTAACAAATTCAAAATTCCAACAAGCCTTTGCCTCGTGAATTCGTGCCCGAAATTCTCAAATCTAGTCATAAACAATTCTATTCAGTCAATAAAAATTATAGGAATTAATTCCATATGAAATTTTGCATTTTCCATTAAAATTCGAAATTACACTAAAAATTCGCTCGCGGGGCCCACGTCTCGAATTTCGATGAAACTCGCAAAATCTGACAACCCATTCAAGCACGAGTTCACCCATACAAATTTTATCAAATTCTGATAACAACTCGACCTCCAAATGTAAAATTTTCATTTTTGGAAGATTTTGCAAAAATCTTGATTTCTTCCATTTAAATCCGAATTAAACGATGAAAATAACCATGGATTTATGTAATATAAACACTTTCGAGTATAGGACACTTACTTGAGTTAAAATCGTGAAGAACACCTCAAAATCGCCCAAGAACCGAGCTCCAAAAATCCCAAAACGAAAATGAAGAAAATGAGCATTTTTGGTCCTTAAGTTTCTGCCCATCCGTCACTAAAAGTCCACTAGAAACAGCTTTACCAGCCATATTCAATCGATCATATTTTTCTATACAAATATTCGAATGACAAATGGTTTAACTTTATAAAAACTAGAATCCAAGGGCTACACCATATATGTTTTGCATATTTTCATATTCCCTATATATTTCGAGATATATGCTTCCAAAGTAGCCTCCTCGCATTAGAAATTTCTGGGAAATTTCAAAACAACCTTACCAACCCTTATTTAATCGATCATAACTTTATATATAAATATCCAAATGATAAATGGTTAAATGTTATGGAAATTAGAATGCACGGGCTATAGATTTCATGTTTTGTACATTTTCAGATTCCTTATAGATTGCTAGATATAAGCTTCCAAATTATACTCCTCGCATCAGAATTTTTGAACCTTACTGTCAAAATCCAGCAAGTTAAATTGGCCAAAAAATGGTCTGGAACTCACCCGAGCCCCTCGTGACTCTAACCAAATATGCCAACATGTTCCAGAATACAATACAAACTTAGTCGAGGATTTAAACCATGCTAAACAACACTAAAATTTTGAATCGCGCCATGAATCGAATTATGAGTTTTCAATTCTTCTAACTTCTACATTTTGCGCCGAAACATATCAAATCAATCCGGAATAACTTCATATTTTTCACACAAGTCATATTTGACGTAAGGAAGCTATTCCCACTTTCGGAATTTAAATCCTACCTCGTTATCAAAAATTCACCATTCGGTCAAACTTTCAAAAATCTTCTATTTTCCAACTTTCGCCAAAATGCGCCGAATTATCCTACGGACTTCCAAATATAAATCCGAACATGAGCCCAATTGCGAAATCATCATACGAAGCTATTGGAATGATCAAAATTCCATTCCGTGGTCGTTTGCACAAAAGTCAAATTTTCGGTCAAACTTAAGAAATCTTTAGCCTTAGATTTCTAGATTCCGTTAAATGGCGATAATTTGAGCTAGGGACCTCTGAATTCAATTTCAAGCATATGACCAAGTCCCAAATCATGATACAGAACTACCGGAATGGTCAAAACTCGGATCCAGGTTCGTTTGCTCAAAATGTTGACCGAAGTCAACTCAATCGAGTTTTAAAGCTCTATTCATATTTTAATCCATTTTTCACATAAAATCCTTCCAAAAAGTTATACGGACTGTGCACGCAAGTCGAGGAATTATTGATAGTACTTTTCAAGGTCTTAAAACACCGATATAATTATTTAGTTTAAATATGATATTTTGGGTCATCACATTCTCCACATCTAAAACAAACGTTCGTCCTCGAACGTACTAAGAATTATTCTCAAGTTACCAAATTGATGATTTTACTTTTACACAATTATTCGCGGTTGATCCCACATTACCGCATTCGACATAAGTCCGACAATACCATTTTAATTGAGATTATTTCCTTTATCCATATTTGTAAACTTTGAGACCAAATTTTTTACACTCTAATCATTTTCAGAAAGGTCCGATTTTTTTCACGTCAACACACAATATTAGTCCCGACTGGTTATAGCAACTCGTGCCTATGCACCCAGCAAATACAGGGTATTACATTCTCCCCTACTTCGGGTCATTCGTCCTCAAATGAGAAGTAGAGTCTCTCCTCAAACACATAATGTAACTTATCTCTTTCTTTGCACATCTCAATATCCCAAATTTTTCTAACTCCCAAATTTTGCAGCAATTTCGGCAGAGTCTCCCCTGTAATTGGGCCTATGCACCTGTTAGAGTAACACCAAAACAACTCCTAACAACATGTCCACAACCCAAGAAAGCACCGCAAAGTATATATCAATAACACTAATCTCCGCATTACAAGCACGACATTATCACAATGATATCTCGACATAAAACGCATCATATGTATGACCATAATCACATTTCTGATCTTAATGGTTGTTCATAATAGATTACAAAATTGCCAATTAACCTCAAGTTAGCAAAAATCTCATTTCAAACCTCTACTTTACCAACAACAAGGCATGAAGACCTCATAATTACTTACATAAATTAACAACTCACATTTAACGCCACCTGGGCACTCACCTCGCAAGCTAAAATTCAATAATTACAATACAATTTGGCAAATTATGCACAGAGATATTTGTACAAGAATTTTCAAATAAGCCTCATAGGCATGACTCCCTATAAGTACTATAGTACAAATTTTTAATTTTCACAAGGGGGAATTTTAAACACATAAATTTTTCACCACAAGAACCTCATCCTTATATAACATCCACCGCAGCTTGTAGCCCGGTTTAAATATTTCATATCATATAAAAAAATGTGAGGATCTCATCCTCAACTCTGAATCACAAGTATTTTGCACATTGTGCCAACTAAAATTTTCCATTTCCTTTCTTCCTTCTTTCAAATAATTTCAGTTAAACAAAATCACAACATACAATGATCCCTCTTACCGGTAGGGCATATAATTTACAACAGAAATCAATTATTTAGAAATTACATCAAACTCATCGAATTGATTAACAAAAGTTACTTTTAGCTTTACAACTATTTTTAGTGACCAACACATAATGATAGACATAGCTATCTCCATATAATCTCCCAACAAAAGTATTCACATATGTAGATTTAAGAATTATGAAGCTCACCCATAAGTGGAGCACAATAGGAGACCTTTCCTCGATACTCAAAACCGAATCAAGTTAAGGAAATTTTGATATTATAATAATTCGAGACCGTACTTATAACGATACCGTCTGGTGTAGCAACCTCAGCCATACCATAGAAAATATATCAATGGACTAACTCTCCACCTCTAGGAGTCTCACCTTCACCTCTAACATCCTGACTCCTACCTTATTCATTAGGTGATCTCTTGATACATCTGCATCTTCCGTCGGAACCACAACTGGTCTAGTAAATACATTATCTTTCCACTACCTCTACTTGTCATCTCAAAGACAGCAAAATCAACCCCATCGCTTTCGACTATTCTCACATTATGCAATACTTCATAGCAGCGGTCAAGATAATCACGCGGGTCCTCAAAAGATGCACCGCTGAAAGTTGTAGCAAAGAGCTTGGTGAAACCTATCCAACCTCCGCAAAGCCTCTGAAGACGTAATTGATCTATCACTGGTCTATTATGTTGTTCGGCTGAAGAAGTGGCACGTGACTTCGCCATTTGTAAAAGGACAAGAGTAGAGGTTTTAATTTAGCAATGAGAGAACAAAATCGCACAACAGAGAAGAATGGGAGTGAAACTTTTCCTAACTCTGTAGCCTCTAGGGGATAAATACAGACGTCTCCGTACCGATCCCTCAGACTCTACTAAGCTTGTTTGTGAATTGTGAGACCTATGTAACCTAGAGCTCTGATACCAACTTATCACGACCCGAATTTCACACCCTCGAGAGCCGTGATGGCGCCTACTGGTGAAAGCTAGGCAAGCCAAATTATCCTAGTTACTTAACCTTTTCTAGTTTTAAACCATTATCAGTGATGAGTAGATATCATGCAAATAGCGCAAATAATTAAGCGGAAGACAAAATCTGACAATTTATCTTAATACAAAATTGTGGAAGTCTAAATACAACTCTACCCAAAATTTGGTGTCACAGCTTCACAGACGGTCTAAGAATACTACATACAAAGTCTGAAAGATAAAATAAACACTGATTCTGGAATGAGTAAAGGAAATAGGATGAAGGAAAAGATAGGAGGTGACGCCAAGGCCCGCGGACGTCTGCAGGACTACCTCGTGTCGCCTATGTGGGTTGAAGACAGCACCCTCACTACGGTCCAAGCACTCCGGTATTAGTATCTGCACACAGTGCATAGTGTAGTATCAGCACAACCGACCCCATGTGCTGGTAAGTGCCTAGCCTAACCTCAGCGAAGTAGTGACGAGGCTAGGACCAGACTACCAAATAAACTTGTGCAATATAGCGTACAAATATAATATGAAGCAGATAACAATGATTGCAACAATGATCAACCAGTGATATAAATAGCAGGCCACAAGAACACCATAAATGTTTCTCAAAAAATAATAGATACAAGTGCAATAAATTTATCAAGTCTTTCAAATATCAATCTTTCGCCTATAAATCCTTCAAGTAATAATCTCTAAGATAATATGCAACCCAATATTTTGAATATATTTCCTTTAAATAAAATATCTTTCAAATCAGCATCTTTCGAATATAATTTTTTCGAGTAAATGTCACCTTGTGACGCCTCATTCACTTAACATAAAGTAGAGTACAGCTTCCAACCCAATTAGGGAATCAACAAGAAAAGATGAAGTTATTTTTAGAAATCATTTGATAAAGAAGATACCCTTTTCAATTAAAGTACAATATCGAATGAATCCTTTACCTTTAATACGAGAAATCAATAAATCAAAACATAGTAGAAATTCCTTTTTAAGTAAAGTACAGCCTCAAACGATTTAAGGAAAATTTAGTTGAGAAATCAATTGAGTTAAAAATGTAACAACTGTTGAAATTTGGAGTATTGAACATATATAAAAAAAAAAGGTAAAAACAGAATATCAAGAGAATTATAAAGGAATCAAAATCCAACCACTAACAAGAGTAAGGAAAACAAAGGCAGATTTCACTTTCTTTTCACGTCTTGTTGCAGGCGTGCAATCTGATCCCATTTCCTGTATCTCGTGGCAGGCGTGTCACCCGCTCCCATTTCATGTATCTCATGGGAGGCATACCACCCGCTCCCATTTCATTATATCTTGTGGTAGGCGTACCACCCGCTCCCATTTAATTATATCTTGTGGTAGGCGCACCACCCGCTCCCATTTCATCATATCTTGTGGTAGGCATACCACCCTCTCCCAATTCATTATTTCTTATGGTAGGCGTACCACCCGCTCCCATTTCATTATATCTTGTGGTAGGCGTACTACCCGCTCCCAGTTACAAGCCAACAATAGTCACAAGGAATCCCGGCAAGGGAACAAGAGCATTATAACAACTTCCCGGCAAGGGAACAATGATATTTCAACAACATCCCGGTAAGGGAATAATACTATCAAAACAAACATCGCGACAAGGGAACAATAATATCAAACAAACATCCCGGCAAGGGAACAATGGTGATTTATGAAGCGCAATAAACCACAACGGAGTCATAACAATTATAATACAAGACTCACAGGCATGCTTGACACCAACGTATAGATACTCGTCACCATGCCTATACGTCATACTCCACAATTAACATGTAGCAAATAAGACACAACTCCTAATCTCTCAAGCTAAGGTTAGACCAAACACTTACCTCGCTTTGTAACAAATTCAAAATTTCAACAAGCCTTTGTCTCGCGAATTCGTGCCCGAAATTCTCAAATCTAGTCATAAACAATTCTATTCAGTCAATAAAAATTATAGGAATTAATTCCATATGAAATTTTGCATTTTCCATTAAAATCCGAAATTACACTAAAAATTCGCTCGCGGGGCCCACGTCTCGAATTTCGATGAAACTCGCAAAATCCGACAACCCATTCAAGCACGAGTTCACCCATACAAATTTTATCAAATTCCGATAACAACTCGACCTCCAAAATGTAAAATTTTTATTTTTGGAAGATTTTGCAAAAATCTTGATTTCTTCCATTTAAATCCGAATTAAACGATGAAAATAACCATGGATTTATGTAATATAAACACTTTCGAGTATAGGACACTTACTTGAGTTGAAATCGTGAAGAACGCCTCAAAATCGCCCAAGAACCGAGCTCCAAAAATCCCAAAACGAAAATGAAGAAAATGAGCATTTTTGGTCCTTAAGTTTTTGTCCATCCGTCACTAAAAGTCCACTAGAAACAACTTTACCAGCCATATTCAATCAATCATATCTTTCTATACAAATATTCGAATGACAAATGGTTTAACTTTCTGAAAACTAGAATCCAAGGGCTACAACCTATATGTTTTGCATATTTTCATATTCCCTATATATTTCGAGATATAAGCTTCCAAAGTAGGCTCCTCGCATTAGAAATTTCTGGAAAATTTCAAAACAACCTTACCAGCCCTTATTTAATCGATCATAACTTTATGTATAAATATCCAAATTATAAATGGTTAAATGTTCTGGAAACTAGAATGCACGGCTACAGCTTTCATGTTTTGTACATTTTCAGATTCCTTATAGATTGCTAGATATAAGCTTCCAAATTATACTCCTCGCATCAGAATTTTTGAACCTTGCTGTCAAAATCCAGCAAGTTAAATTGGCCTAAAAATAATCCGAAACCCACCCGAGCCCCTCGGGACTCTAACCAAATATGCCAACATGTTCCAGAATACAATACGAACTTAGTCGAGGATTTAAACCATGCTAAACAACACTAAAATTTTGAATCGTGCCATGAATCGAATTATGAGTTTTCAATTCTTCTAACTTGTATATTTTGCGCCGAAACATATCAAATCAATCCGGAATGACTTCATATTTTGCACACAAGTCATATTTGACGTAAGGGAGCTATTCCCATTTTTGGAATTGAAATCCTACCTCGTTATCAAAAATTCACCATTCGGTCAAACTTTCCCAAAATCTTCTATTTTCCAACTTTCGCCAAAATGCGCCGAATTATCCTACGGACTTCCAAATACAAATCCGAACATGCGCCCAAGTGCGAAATCATCATACAAAGCTATTGGAATGATCAAAATTCCATTCCAGGGTCGTTTGCACAAAAGTCAAATTTCCAGTTAAACTTAAGAAATCTTTAGCCTTAGATTTCTAGATTCTGTTAAATGGCGATAATTTGAGCTAGGGACCTCTGAATTCAATTTCGGGCATATGACCAAGTCTCAAATCACGATACAGAACTAACGGAATGGTCAAACCTCGGATCCAGGTTCGTTTGCTCAAAATATTGACCGAAGTCAACTCAATCGAGTTTTAAAGCTCTAATTCATATTTTAATCCATTTTTCACATAAAATCCTTCTAGAAAATTATACGGACTGCGCACGAAAGTCGAGGAATTATTGATAGTACTTTTCAAGGTCTTAAAACACCGATATAATTATTTAATTTAAATATGATATTTTGGGTCATCACAATGACTCTACTGTACTTTTGACTGAGACTTAATTAATATCATTATATTATGGGTTAGTTGCCATATTTGGGGCCTCGTGCCGATCTGTAGAACCCTTAGGGGCATTTGTATTTTTTGACCTCACTTTTCTTGTCGAAATCATACCCTCAGTCATGTTCTTAACTGATAAACATAATATGAACCAGCTTTAGAAATTGTTAAATCCTAATGAGGGTAACGTGTGGGTTGAGAACTCCGTCTTATCTTAGTGTGCCCGAGAGGACAAGTCTATATTGACTGAGAGGGGTCGAGAACCCCATGGTGAGGTTATTTGATATGCTATGGATCGGGCTGCACGCCGCAGCAGTATATATATTTATGCAGATCGGACTGCATGCAGCAGTAGTATATTATATGGATCGGACTGCACGCCGCACTAGTATATTATATGGATCGGACTGCACGCCGTAGTAGTATATTATATGGGTCGGACTGCACGCCGCAGTAGTATAGAGCTTGGGCTGAAGGAGCCCCTCTGGAGTCTGCACACCCCCAGTGAGCGCAGTCGACTATTCTTGGATCGGGCTGCACGCCGCAGCAGTATATATGTATATATATATATATATATATATATATATATATATATATATATGGATCGGGCTGCGCACCGTAGAAGTATACTATATGGATCGGGCTACATGCCGCAGTAGTACGAATATGAATTCGGTTATCGTAAGGAGTAAATGAATGAATACTGGCTTAAAGGACTTTTAACTGACTTCTTCATTCAGTTGTTGTTTTTGATATTCTCACTGTTTTAATATAGAACTGCGTAGTGTTTTACGACTCTTCTTTCCGTCAGTCATTATTTATTGCTATTACTCATTGAGTTGGAGTACTCACTTTACTCCCTACACCATGTGTGCAGATACAGGTATCCCGGAGGCATAGTTTGAGCTTTCTGTTGTTGTTCAGCTTATTCCGGAGTCATCGAGGTAGCTGCATGGCGTCCGCAGGACCCGATTTCTCCCCTTATCCTCTTTATTTTCCGCATTCTAGACAACTCTATGTATAGGTTGCTACACAGACTTGTATTAGAGGCTCTTGGCTCGTGACACCAGATCGGTGGGATTTATATTGATATTTTATGGATTTTCCGTACTGTTCATCTATTGCTACAGAGTTATAATCATGTTAATTTGGCATTAAATCCTATTAATTGGTAATGAATTCTACATAAGGGATTGTGAGTGACGAATTGGTCAGGGTTTCCTAGCATCGTGTTGGGCGTCATCACGACCGGGGATTGGGGCCGTGACAAGTTGGTATCAGAGCCTAGGTTACTAGGTCTCGCGAGTCTTGAGTCAGTTTAGTAGAGCGTAGGACCATATTTGGGACCAGCGAGAGGACTTGATTCTGCCACTACCTTCACAGATCCAGCAAGTGACTATTGAGCTTTATACGTCATGGTACTGCCATCACACCCGACTGATATCGGGAACCCCGTTTATGTTCTTGGCGGTCGGTACAGACCATACGCTAGGAGGCACGAGGCACTGGTATGTTTTGTGGGATAAGTTTTATAATTGTGATATAGCGTTATTTAATTAATATTTTAAATGTTGTGCAGGCTATTGGGCATCACATGTCCTACCAGTTGGGACAGGAGATGCAGCAGCATGGCGACAATGCTACAATCATTGAGTATGGTCGGCGGGTGGAAGAGATGGCTCTCCGGACCCTGCAACGAGCCAGAGAGAGCGCGAGGTCGGATCACGAGGCTGACTATGCAGCGCCAGACGAGCACCATCGGGGTAGGCCTGTCCTACAAGGCAGGGGTTGGGCACAATCCAGGGGTGCCCCATGGGATTGCGGGGGACGGCGAGGAGGTGGCCCCCAAGAAGGGGGCGTTGAGGCACCTGTCGACCCACCTGTTGAGGCACCTGATGAGGATCTTGGAGATGATTCAGCCGGGTTATTTCCCTCAGCTAGATGAGCCTTCCAGCAGCATGCCGTCGTACAGCCTTCAGCTGTCTCTACCAGCATCGCAGGTCACCCCGTCATATCCCTTGTTGACCACGGGTACATTCGACGAAGATGTAGACCAGTTCTTTTCAGGCCCATCTACCGCAGCTGAGGATTTTCCGACCCGAGATGTGGATGGCGGGCGCAGGTTGAGTTATGCCTCATCCCAGGCGGTTGATGCGGATCTACCACAGGCGCAAGTATGTTTGTATTACTGTAAAATTTTAATTTATTTTCTTTTCCTTAATGATTTGCCATAAATTAATTTTTTATTTTCTTATTAAGGCTTCGTCCCAGCCCATCACGGAGGCCACTGTATGTGATAATAAGGACACCACAGATGCTTATACTCAGGAGGTCGACGAGACCACGGTGAGAAAATGTTTTTGACTTAACAAGTACATTACTAATATACATTTTCATATGCTAAGCTTAGTAATTGTTTTGTAGGTTGTTGACGGACAGATGGCCCCTTCTACCGATCTTGCCAGTTGTACTGTCGATGTTGCTGCGCATCCTCACATAAAGAGGCGACTTGATGATGATGATCCTGATAGTGTACCCGGGCGACAGGGGATGCGACTCAGGTCAGCGGCTGCATTGAAGCACACAGGTTGCGGGACTTATTGATTTATTTTTGTTTGTATTTTGTGTAAATACTACATTATGTAAATAATGGCAAGGATTATTTTAACACAATTTGAACAATAATTTTATTTTAACAGTACAACACAAACAAAAACATAGAAAACCTAAGATACACATAACAAACACAAACAGTACAACTAATGAAAAAAACATGACAAGGGAAACATAAAAATACACTACTACGCTCAACACGTATATGTCATTGTTTCATTGTTTAGTCACGACCGCCTAGTATTCTCTGCTCCAACCACTTGAGTTGGTCTTCCAACTTTTTTTTTCTTCTTCCACCTCCTTGAGTTTCGCCTTCAACTCCGCAACTTCTTGTTTGGATTTTCGCTCTCTTTCTCACTGCTTCAAACACAAATTATGAAGATCTTGGAGCTTGTCTTTGTAGTATTCCTACTGACAGGGTTCATCAACCCATACCTCAAAATTACATGTAGGTTTGTCGGGTTGTCTATAAGACTTGTTCATACACGCCCAGTAGCGGCGTCCAGCTTCTTTCAACAAATGTGCATCATGCATTTTTTGTCGCACTCGCACCTTGGGACATAAAGGGGTTGTTGAGACATTTGTTAAAGAGAAACCTTGGCTTTATGAAAATATTTACTATTGGTAATTGTTAAGCGCAGAAAATAACTAGAATGCGCCCATTATTTATAGGCAAGATTTCACACAAAATATAATTTACCACGCTTTACATATTAAATTTTTCTGAAGTAAAACATCTTTATCGCAGTCGGTTCAGCTTTTTTTAGAACGACAAGACAACACACAAAATATAGTATTATACCACGCTTTACATATTAAATTTTTATAAAATAAAATAGTTTTTTCGCAGTCGGTTCAGCTTTTTTCAGAACGACAAGACAACACACAAAACGCAGTATTATACCACGCTTTACATATTAAATTTTTCTGAAACAAAACAGCTATTTCGCGGTCGGTTCAGCTTTTTTCAGCACACAAAATGTAGTATTATACCATGCTTTACATATTAAATTTTAAGAAGGATAATAAAGGATGTCTTGATTTTATAGGTTTTTTTTTGTAGCTTTTAGATTCGTCTTATTTACTAACACAAATAAGTTGAATATTTGAATAACCATATCAACATCCCAATTCAAAAGGTCATGTTAAAAAAATATGTAACAAGATTGTGGAATATAATTTTATTTGATAGATATTACAACATACACAAGTACAGACACGTATTACAAAAAACAATACGAAAACAAAAGACTAGGTGTATCCTTGATAGTTGGGTACATTGGACGAACTTGCACCAGAAGCTGGATTGCCACCGCCACGCACACCACCTGAAGAACATTTACGACGGTCGTGTCCTGTTTGCGAGCATATACCACATTTACACGCATAAACAGTGTCACCAACATCCATTTGGTTTCGTATACGCGTTCTCTTTTGCACTTGCAGCTTGCGCAAATAGTCCTTGTTACACACCATTTTAAAAAGTTCCAACGGCCAATGATGCTCAGCACCTAATGGCTGTAACTGCCCATTATACGTGTCTACGTATGCAGCAACACTATATTGCCTATCAATATAGTTGGTTGCCCCTAAACCAACTTGTTGAAAACACTTCAAGGCATGTGCGCAAGGCATGTGGTAGATGGTCCATTCCCACATGAACACAACCTGCTGGCTTCATTCACCGTTTGTAGATTATTCCCCCGGTAACCGCGGATAGCAGTCTTAACTTAAAAAATACCCTGGTCGTGATCGTACTGTAAAAATGAATGCCAATGTGCTCGCCTCCTATACCTTTCAAATCTTCTCAAAGGTATTATCATAAATTGAACACCCCTGTCCATCAATGCCGATTCAGCTCCATGCCTTTCAACAAACCTCTCCGCAATCTGTTTGAATGTCATACGGACCATGGCAGTGACAGGCAATCCATGGGCAGACTTCAACAAGCCATTGAATGACTCTAACACATTTGTAGTCAGGTCTCCCCATCGTCTGCCGCCATCAGCATGCAATGTCCATATATGAAGCTCATGTCCCATCAGCCAAGTATAGGCTCGTGGATCTAACTATCGGATCGCTTCCATGCGCCTCATGAATTTGCACTGCTGGTGCTCAGTTGCAGCCATCCACATTAAATCATGCAAGGCCTTGTCAGGATATTTCTTCTGGAAATTGGCCTTCAGGTGCCTCACATAGTAACGGTGGTATGCATAGGGTTCCTGCCATTCAGGAAAATGCCGTACAGAACTTAAAATACCACCATGTCGATC
Organism: Nicotiana tabacum; assembly: GCF_000715075.1. Classification (NCBI taxonomy): domain Eukaryota; kingdom Viridiplantae; phylum Streptophyta; class Magnoliopsida; order Solanales; family Solanaceae; genus Nicotiana; species Nicotiana tabacum. The sequence goes on along the minus strand of NC_134097.1, from coordinate 154,789,751 downwards.
AGATATTAGACAAATACCTGAACGTTGTTTGACAACGTGTTGCTTCAAGTGGTTCAAAAAAGCGTCCACGTCTCTTCGCTTTTGTTGGCACAAATGGCAAAAGCTAGTGAAAATATTTGTCTGTTGGCATCTACTGCAATTGCAATCAAAAGCTTAATATCATACTTTCCATAGACATGAGTATCGTCTATGGAAATTACAGGACAACAATGCACAAAACCATCAATTGTTGGTTTAAATGACCAGAACATATAGTTGAAAATATATTCGGGTCTCTCCGGACTCTGCTCACGCCTCCATTCAACAACAGTCCCGGGGTTAAAATGTTGCAGTGCGGCCATGTACCTGGGCAGAGATGAAAAAGACTTATCTCAGTCGCCATAAATAAGTTCAAAGGCATGTTTGCAACCGAGATATGCCTTTCTTTTGGTTATAGTACAACTATACTCCTGGTGGACGGCTGTAATACACTCTTTAATCTTGAACCTAATGGACACTTCCAAATATGGAATCAAGACAAGAGAAATCAAGTCTACATCCAGGTTGAAGTGATTCTCATTGAATGTGTCCATTTCATATCTGTGGGTGCTAATAAATTTACCCACTTTCCACAACCCTGATTTCTTCTTGCTGGCACGCAACATCCAGTGACAACCCATAAAGTCTCTATGGCATACAGCCTTGTTTACCTCCGTAGTTGACTCCCTCACCGTCATCTCACGGCATTATCTTATGCTATAGATTTTTACAGCCCTGATTAGGCGAGCTTTATCGGGGAAATACATGCCTTTTGCCAGCACCACTGGTCTAGACTCATCCCACATTGCTGACTGAATTTCATCATCATCCCTTGTGAGGGCATCCACGTCTGGCATACTTGGCAGATTATCAAGGTAGGGAATATTCCGCTCATGAAACGGTACGTGAGACTTGTACACTCTTGGTCTAACGGGAGGTGGAGGAGCATGCTCCCTCGTCAGCTCAGGTTCGGCATCCACTTCCACTTCCTCCTCCTCATCACCCTCATCAAGGAAGGGTGTGTTATCTCCAAACTCATCGGTATTGTTGTCGTAATCACTATCATCTTCCTGACTCTGCGCATCTACCAAATCACGAGTCAATACGTCGTCTATGGGTAACTGTGTGAGATCAGAACATCAAGTTGCTCGTTTTCACTGCACAAAATGAACAAAATGATAAGCTACTCAACTAGATAAATACTTTACATATAGCTATATCACTTTACTTACAAGTCATACTATGTTGACGTTCTATGATGGATATTTTCTTGTTGGTGATGACTCCGGAATGGACCACCGTGGTCCAACACGCCAGAACTACGCATATTCCAACTAGGAGCGGGGTCATAACTTGTAAAATTCATATTCGAACGGTACCCCCTATGAAAAATATAAGTGTTAATACCAATCCAATTCAAACATAAAATAAACATCGTAGAAAAATTGAAGTTTACCAGTCGTCTTGTGGATCATATAAAGTCGAAAAATTATTTTGTGGCTGCTCATTCGCCAGTGGTGACAAGTTTAAATCAAGGCAAGCTCTTTCATCAGGAATCTGTCCGGCAAAAACTGCTCCAGAATAACCACCCGATGACTGGGGTTATCCCTACTATGCACACCCTCATTATTGGGAACGTCTTCAACCTTGACGTACATTTTCAATAATTTTATTAAAATAAATTCCCTGTATTCATCCGGAATCCGCAAAAAATCTAAGAGTTTCATCATCTTCGATGTTAAACTCAGAATAATAAGCAAACCCTTGAGGAGTCACAGAATACGAAAATCTACCAGTTACTTTAAGGTTCACCGAACGTTTCCTTACACTCATTTTTTTACATAACAACGATACCAATTTATCGTACTCTATTGTAAGCGGCAATTTAACATAACACTGTGCAAGTGAACTATACCTCACAGAGTTACTCTCCATTACAACCTCACCCTCCCCCCCCCCCCTAAATATAATGAAACCCTTATTTTTGGCTTCAGACATTATAAAAAAATGCTTGATAAGAAGAAGAGAAGTATGAACGGAAGTTTAAAGGAAAGTTTTGAATGGATTTTCATAAAATTCTAACGCCTTTAAATAAGGCAAGTCCTAGCTTGCGGTGCAGAATATTTTTATGTAAAACACAGTATAATATCACGTTTTATGTATTTGAATTATTGTTATGTCAGTTATCCGCAGAACACTTATTGGTGGGCCCAAAAGTTAGTGTAAAACGCAGTATAATACTACGTTTAAGTAAAACGTAGTATTATACTGCGTTTTACACTAACAAACAAATGTCAGTCCTGCAGAACACTTATTTGGTGAGCCCAAATTGTTGTAAAACGCAGTATTATACTACGTTTTAGGTAGAAATATAACTTTTTTTAACTGTATAAACGTATTTTATGCCCAAAAAGGCATCATTTCAGTTTCGGACACGCAACAACTTAGTCATATAGATGAACCAGAACAAATTGTAAAGTTTATTGTAATAGGAAAAGAGGGGTCATTCCTTCCTAGTCCTAATTTGTTATATCAATTACGATTAATCAAGAAGTTTAGAGTCACTTGAACAAGAACATCAATTTAGAGTCACTAAGGAAAAAAATATCAAAAATATGAATTAGAGTAATAGAAGCAGCAAAAAACTTGACAAATTGTCATTTGAATTTTCAAGAGAACCCAAATCACTCTAACATAGGAGCCTCCTGTTTAAGTTTCATTCTCCTTAAATCTTCATGGAATGCCTATGGAACATAGGGTAAGCCTTTTTATATAACATTCAGAAAGAGCTCTCAAATAAGCATTATTATTTGACTGTGAATCTTCTATAGGTTTCTTCGGTTACATAGTATTGATGGCAAATTAAAGACTTTAAATAAGGACTATAACTTTTGAGCCAATTAACCGAAAGTTTGCCATGGTAGTAATGGACAGGAGTGTTTATCCGAGGAAAAAAATAAAAAAACTGAGAAAATAGGTAAATAGGAACCTTGACCAAAGAAAGGTGTCAAGCCATCTCCTATTTTTCCCGCTTTATATATATATATATATATATATATAAATGATTGTATTTTTTATGTCGAACACATAGATATGAGATTTACTTTTACACGTAAGTGATCTATCTTTTATATATAAGAGATAAAAAAAATTATTTTCTTAAATTCAAAATTATAAAAGGGCATGATGTACAAATAACATGACATTTTTTCCCTGTTATTTTGGCGTAATAACTTGACCTCTTGCTTTAAATAATATTGGTACTATAAATTATGTTTTCAACATGTCTATGTAGGTTGTTATTTCTGTTTATGACTAATTAGTTGTCAGAATAGCCTCGTACACTTAATTTGAATAATATTACATCATTTATCAAAGAGTTTGAACAATTATTTTTTGGATTGTCAAATATTTGAACAATAAAAATAGATAACGAGTGTCTGACAAATTGGTCAGGTCATGTAGGCCAGAGACCTTGAGTTATTTAATCGTGAAAATTAAACATGTTTATAAGGATTAGACTCTTACACTTAATTTGAATGATTAATAAACTAAAATAAAAAAGGTGAAAGTAATGTTAGTTACCAACTACTTTTACTATGACTAATTTAACGATGTGAGCCCAAGAAATTTTTAGTATCATTTTAATGTTTGTACATTTATTCTAATGGAAACTATTTTTTTTAAGGAACCATAACCTTAATATTCTTTTAGGTAGAGTTTGCCGAACTAGAAAGAGCAAAACATCAAATGAATGAGTACTATAAAAATATCACAAAATAGATTCATAACCTTGAAAATTCAGGAAAATAGGGGTATGGTCTAGCTTTTTTATCTTGTCATTTTTTTTTTCATTATCCAATAATACTTATCACTTGGCCATTTTGAAAGGACTTGATTATTTAACTTCTTTTGCATGTGATACATGTGGTACATCCTATACCTAAAATATCAAATCCTTCCTACCATAGTAACACAAATAATTTATCTATATATAGATGAATCATATGTACCACAAAAAAATTCAGTGAAAAAATGACAACCATGAAGAATATGCTCATGTTAATGGTGGCTGCAATTTTATTTTGCAGCCACCAACAACTGGTTGTGGCCAGAGAAATGGCCGTAGCCAATGATAGGAATGAGTTACAGCTCTGGCCATGGGACATTCCATGTTATTTACCATGGCCATTCCCGTGGCCACGGCCTTATCCATGCCCTCCTCCACAGCCACGTCCATGTCCGCCTCCACCTCCACCACCATGCTCACCTCCACCTCCACCACCATCCCCACCCCCTCCCACCCCAAGTTCGAGCTGCTCAGCTAGTGACGAAGCAAAGATTGACAAGTGCATGGTCAACACAACTAAAATTGATCCATGCTGCCCAACATTCAAGAGCATACTTGGTACTAGTTGCCCTTGCTATAAATATGCAGAGGATAAGTACTATTTTGATTTGATCTCTGTTGGATCTTATTGTGATGTTAATAGCCCTTGCAAGGGTTTGCAAGTAAGTTGTCAATCGCTTCTTCTCCTACTTCTTTCTAGCATAACTTCCTTTGGTCATTTTTATCTGTTTAACACGTAGTAAAATTTCATAAGTAGGATATGGAGAGGATAATATGTACGTAAATCTTACCCCTACCTCGATAGAATAGAAAGGTTGTTTCTGATAGTACCTTGGCTCAAGAAGACGAAAAAGACGAGAAAAAACAATATATAAGTACCATCAAAAGAAACCATAGAAATAATTACAGCATCATAAGAACTAGAAAATTGATGAAATGCAATAATAATAACCAGTAAATAAGGTTGGTGCTATGAAAAACGGAAGGATAATGTGAACGCAATATTGAGATCTAATTATCTAAGACCAACCCTATCAAACTAGTCTCACCCCCGATATGAAGCAGAAAAATGCTCGACTACCTCCACACCTTCCTTTCGTTTAAGAAGAATTAAAAAATTAATTCAAAGAGCCTCACCCAACCCCTTAAATTAAAAGTTATTGACAGATGAATATATCTATAATTCATATAGAATATGTATATAATCGCATATACTCAGTGTATAATCTATATATACCGGTTAGAGTAAATCCGTCCGACTATAAAAGTGATCTTTACATAAATAGCTTAGCAAATTTATTGTTTATTTTTTCTAGCAGGTATCCTAGACTATAGACACTTATACACATATTACACGTGAATTATGAATATATTATATATTCGTCGATTATTTTTTATTTAAGCGGATGGATTGACGAATATTTAGATTAATAGCCCGTTTGGCCAAGCTGCAAAAATCAACTTATTTTGAGAAGTGTTTTTTGAAACAGTTTTTTAAAGTTTGGCCAAACACTAATTGCTGCTCAGAAGTGTTTTTCAAACTAATTAGTCAAACACAAAGTGCTTATCACCAAAAGTACTTTTGAGAAAAGCTACTTAATTGTGCTTCTCCAAAACTGCTTCTGCTTCTCCTCAAAAGCACTTTTTTCCTTCCAAAAGCTTGGCCAAACACCTCAATTTTTTGTCAAAAGTGTTTTTGGCCAAAAAAAAGTATTTTTGGCCAAAACAAAACTTGGTCAAACAGGCTATAATTCATGTTTTCTATTATAGTAGCAAGTTTTAAATTCTACATGTATAAAATTTGAAAATTCTTTCGGTTAAAATATATCTTATAATATCTCCTTTCGAACTTCTAACTACTTGGACAAAAAGTAGTTTGACACGCAAAAATCGTAAAACGATTAAAATTATTTTTTCTAATTGGTGAAGTATTTCCTTCTTTTCTGAATACTGTAGTGCCTAATGCTGCATTATGTTAATTAATTTCAGGTGATTAAGCTGTCCAAGGAGGAGGAGTAAAAATAAAGACTTAATGCTTAATTCCAAATCTTGTATTATATTATTTACTACATTACTCTTTCTATATGTAAAATGTTGTGTATCAGCAATAATTTGGCACATCTATCAAAATTGTAATTATATATTATATTACTCATTTCGTGCTCCAATTTACTCTACTTTTCAGTATTTTCCCCCCTTCTTATTTCAAGATAAAATGAAAATTTGTTGAAATAAAAAAGATTGGAATTTTTTAATCAAGAAATGTGGTGGACTGATTGTGTGAATCCTTCACTCTTAACTTTTAGAGCCTTAAAAATAAATTAAAAAAAAAACTCTTCAAACTACAAATTTAATTTAATCGAATAAATGATTTTCAAATATAAAATACAAGATAGTTTTCTTCCTAAGTTGAAAGCTGTAGTGGTAATAACAAAGAAAAAAATTGAAAAAATGACATTGTAAAGCCGCCATAAAAATAATAGCTGAAAAATGTATAAAATTAGTATATATTTTTGTATATATATACATTATGTATGCTATATACAAAAATTATACAAATTTTATATTCTTTTTCAGCTACGAAATGTAAATAGTTTCTAGCGCAAGCTAAAAGTAATAATACCCCCAAGAAAATTATAGTCAAAGGAACTTGAATTATGCTACAGAAAGATCATATTATAGTGTCTAATAATGTGCAAAATACATCAAAGACTTATCAAAGGAATCAAGGAAAGCAGTAACACTATAATAGGGCAGCCCGATGCACAAGCATTTCGTATTCACACAGAATTCGGGGAAGGGCTGCACCCTAACAGTATGATTTCAGAACAAAGAAGTAACACTGTGATTTCAGAAAATGAAGTACCATCACTATAAGTGGCTAAACAAGAAATAGAAAGAGTTGAAAAGCAAGTAGACTAAAAGTCATTCATCTTGTTTATTCACATGATTTACAATTAACCACTCAAGCTTTCTCCTTTTTCTTTGAGAAGAAATAGATAACGGGCAACCTGGTGCACTAAGCTCACGTGCATGGGATCCGAGAAGAATCAGACCACATTGAATCTTATGTACGCATACCTTAAATATTTTGAGAACAACAACAACAAACCCATGAATTCTCACGAGTGGGGTATGGGGAAGGTAAAATGTATGTAGCCTTATCCCTACCTTGGAAGGGCAGAGAAGCTATTTCCGATAGACACTCGGCTAGCATATTTTGAGAAGAAACAGATAAATAAAGGAAAAAGATTTTACAGTAAATTGAGTAATTCTTTTGTCCTCAGTTTCCGCCTCTAGCTGCAGAAAATTATGGCATAAAGTTCTTTTGCTGCCCATGTAATTTCAACAAGGCTTTCTAGAGGACCAGCAATATCCTCTGCTATCATCATCAGTAAGACCCTACATTCTAGGAGCAAAACCTTAGAATTAAATAGCCAAATAAAAATAGACAGAAATCAAATAATCAACAAGTGTGAGGTTCAAACCATTTTTAAGAATCAGAATTTTCTTATCTACTGACAAGTAAATTTTTAGAGCATTATGCCCACACTAGCAGCGCTTATCCTTTTTTCTTTGTCCATGTATACCAACCCCTTGAGGAAAGTGATGAAATATATGTTCTCTTCTCAGTTCTGACAGGTAAATTGCACGTACAGTCACTGAACCTTATCCACTATAACAGTAAAGTCACAAAATTATTTTGTCATATTATAGTAACTAAACTTTACCACTATGTCGAGGGTTTATCGGAAACAGCCTCTCTACTTTCTAGGTAAGGGGTAAGGTATGGCGTATACACTACCTTCCCAGATCCCACTTGTAAAAATATACAGAGTTTATTGTTGTTGTTATTGTTAAACCTTACCACTACAAAAGCAATGTCACAAAACTTTATTTTGTTTGAAATGGAGGTCGCAATACTATTTTTAGTTACATTAGAATAAATGACTGTTACTTACTTATAACAATAAAAAGTCAAAAAAATTACCTGCTATAATCGTAAAGTCACCTTGATGGGTAAGTTTTGTCTTTAGAATGGGTAAAATTAAGTGACTTTACCGCTATAATGGGTAAATATCAGTTACTTTAATGTGATAATAGATAGTTCTATAAATTTACTGCTATAGTGGAAACTTTAGTGACTTTAGTCTACAAACTCCAATTTCAGTCTCATTAACTACTAAACTATCTAGAAACTGAAATATGTATAACCAAAACAACATTTTGCAGCTATTTAAAGGTCTTAACAGAAGCTAAAGGACTAACCTAGAATCTTGCTGAAGTTGAGAAGAGACATTGAAGCTAAAACCTTATGTTCAACCAAATCACCATGTTGTAAGCATTCTATCAGCTGACTGATAATAGCCAAAAATGCAGATAGTTCAAACTCCGAGTCAGTCAGTGAAGCGAGTGCTGAGCTTAACCATGCAACTGTGGTTAGACAAATCCTAACCAATTCTGAGTTTCCAGAACCTAAACACTTTGAAAGAGCCTCCACAAATGACTTCTTGCCACTACCAATGAGTAATGCGGATGCATTTACCAACCACTTTTTCCTCGCCTCTTCTTCTTCGTCCTCCATCTAACAATTTTCGCGCTTCAGTTTACACTTTACAATCATAGGAAGACAATATTATTTGCTACACCATATGAAGTTCACAATGCTCAGAGAATGAGGGAATGTAAATGACTCAGTTTATTAGAGTATTATGAGGCAATTATAAATACCACAAAAAGACGGTACAAAGATGGGGTATAGAAATTTTTGGCTGGTCCTAAGTTCAATTAGTCCGAAGTGGTATTGGTGTAACTACTGGTGTAAGTCCATATAATTTTGTATTTCGATGAAATGATCTCTTAGATGAATTCAGTCAGGAAAAAAGAAGAAAACTTACCGTCATAACAGTTGCATCAACCAGTTTATTCTCTTCGTCATCAGGATATTCCACGTCAAAACCTTCAAGAAATCCAGCTTGTTTTAGGATCCAATCCTCTGTCATAATCTTACCCGAGAAAGAAAAATGTCCTCCCAGAATAAGGAGTGCTTTGCAACATATTTCTCTGCTCCTTTCATCCGATAAGCTGCTTTCTAAGGCCATAGTCATAGCATCAACAGCATCATCTCTGTATGTGTTGGGCATTTTTGTGTCTGCCTGTAAGATTCAAATACAAAATTAGTTCCTAGACTCGAAATGACATTGACCTTAAAAATTTTGTTGTTGTAACAGCCCAGCACACTAGTGATATTGTCCGCTTGGGCTTAGGGCCCGCACGGCTTTAAAATGCGTCACTAGAGTCTAAGGTCTGCTTACTTATATACCCAGCATCTCTCCCGTATTTTGTCGATATAGGATTTGTCGATATTAGCACATACCCAGCATTATGTCCATAATCGTGATTTTTTTTCTGAGAAATTTGACCGGTGTGCTACGCACGTTGAGACAAACCTTGTGGTGGAGATTTGGATATGCGACTTGTTGAAGGTTATGTGAAGAAGGTGGATCAAGTTTATTTTGTCAGAAAATTCCGGCCAAGGGGGAGAATTGTTAGGTGTTTGCCATAATTTTCTTACCATATTTGGTTTTCCTATTTGTTGAAGGAAAGGGCAATATAATTACCTTAATTGAATTTTCCTTAGAAGGAAATTATAATTCTCCTATACTTGGCTAGTCCTTTTTCTTGTAGGAAAAGGTTTGGAGTTCTATAAATTGAAGATCTGTCCTTCTCATTCAGCAGCATCCACAATGTAGTCATAGGGGCTTGAGAGTAGTGACTTATCGTCGTTCAAGATTTGCTTTGCTAGCTTCCGCATGACACCTGATTTTTTCGGTCCTAACAGGCGTCACATACACCCCCCCTCCCCCTTCTTAGGGACTATACCATATGTAACAGCCCAGACCACTAGTATATATCCGCTTTGGGCCTAGGGCCCGCACGGCTTTAAAACGCGTCACTAGGGTCTAAGGCCTATTTACTTATTACCCAGTATCTCTCTCGTGTTTTATCGATGTGGGATTTGCCTAGGGCGTCACAGTTGTCTTTTAAACAAGTGACAAAAACTACAACGACTATTCCTCAATCACAAACTAGATGGGGTTTGCTATAGGGTATATTGATTCATATATAAAGATTCTGTTTTAGTCGAACACATTACATTTCATTCCAATGCTGGTATATAATTTGTTTTTTAAGGAAAAATTAAGATTCCTCTAAAACTCGAAATTCTCCAAATCTCAGACTTCTCCCCATCCGGGCCTAATCAAACTATAACAACAAGAAGTCAGTCATGATCTCAACTAGTTGCCTATATACATCATTTTCTTCCATTATGTTATGGTTTTGGCTAAGTCCAAATTTATTTTGAGATATTGTAGGTCTTTAGAAACACAACCTAGTAACCTGATTGGTATTAGCATGCAGTTTAGGGGGAATATCCAATTAAGAAAATCCAAATCACCGGATGTCTAGAAGAGCAGAGCCTAATCTGCTGACTGAGTTTGACATGCAATCTACGAGCTCAAGCGGAAAAAAAACTGTGGTTCAGCAAAGAAACATATGTATATAAGAGAATTGAGAAACAAGAGAAGGTGTTTCTCTAAGTGCCTTTGATATTCACTTAATAAATTATCCAATATCAAAACTCCTGCAGCAACAAGCTCAAAGAAACTGAATTGGACATAAGCAGTATCGTCGAAGAATATGAGAGCGTTCATGAACTTCGTTTAGAGAAATATTTAAATTGAAACCTACTAGAAGATCAAAGTGTAGGAGCAGCACAGCAACCATGGATCTCTGTTCACATGGACAATCCTGGAGATACATCAGTAAATCATTCATTGTTTTGACTATGTTATCCTTGTGAATGCCTTTTATGAAGAACTTTGCATCTTTTCTCCTGAAACATGGGAGCGCAGAACAGCGTTAACTAAATCAACGTGTTATCATTCCCCCACTAAGACTGCATCATAGTCCAGCAAATATATAGTATTTCGGACTGCTTAAGTGCAAAACAAGTTTCATCTAACTATATGTTTGGTATAATCTAATATTCAAATTTCCCAAAAAGGAAAACCAAGTACCTGTTAAGGCAAATGAGTTCAGTCAGGAGTGAAAAGGCATTTCTTCTCAATTCCAACTCTTCATTCCGAAGAAGATTAAGCAGACACATCTTGTCAACATTTCCGGCAACTACATTTCTACAATTATTGTCAGCTTCAATGCAAGAGCAAAGAATCCCAGAAACACGTATCTTCTCCCTCAACTTTCCACAATTAAATCTCTGGATCAGAAACTGTAAGCTTCCGAGGGATATAAGCTGCTCTAGAGTTTCTCTTCTTTCATCCTGATTTAAAACAATAAGAAGTTGTTGCAACACGGAAACAACTATTTCATTCTTTAACCAACGATGTTTCCCTGAATCGCCTGCTGCTTTAGAGAAATAGGTCAGAAGACGCCTCCAATGTTCGGACTTCCAATTGGTGATAACACGCTTCAAAGTGAAGTTAGTACGGGGTACACTTTGGCATTCTAACAATCTTCGCGTTACTGGACATGTTCTATTTCCTTTAGAAAACCAGCTAGTAATAGATGCTCTATCAAAGGTTTGGCCAGTCTCTAGGGTAACTGGATCTTCAAAAAGAAGTCCAGTCAAAGGGCAGATAAATTCCTGTGGTATGTTGGCGGAAGATCTTCCAACATAATCTTCATAATCGACTCCTAAATATTTTCAAAGCATCATCATAACTATTTAATAAATTACTGAATGTAAAGGAAACACTCTCAAAGATGATTTTCACCTACCTTGAGCAGGAAGCAGTGCCTCAGTTGGCTGCATTTTCAAAGTAAAATGGTGAGATCATAATGAAAAAGTAAAAAGTATAGCTCCTCTTCTAATAATTGAGGAGAACAAAGAGTTTAGAATGTTACCGTGCAATCAAGAGCCAAAGCAACTTCCGAGAATAGAAGAAGAGGAGGAGCAGCATCGATGATAGAATCTTCAGTCTCCTTTCGCTCAAAAGCTGCTTTCGCTATCCTGTTGAATATGAACTCGGTCAGATTTGCAGGTGCAAACGATTCTGGCATGTTCGACTTCAACGGAGTTGTTTCCTTCAGATCAGAGTTTCCAAATGTTTCCATTAAATTTTTTTCTTCTGGAGAATTCACTCCGGAAACACCCTCTGCATCCCCTGTTGATGCACCATACTACACAAAAGAACTCCACAGAGTGTAACTTGTCTTATGTAATATAAAATCTGAAAGGGGAAATAATAATATTTGGCAAGCATAGATCCTAACTCACTAGATCTAGAAATGCACAGAAAAGTGAAAACTACTAAACTGATCCGACAACTTTCACATTTACTTTACTAATCATTGACACTATTTAACAAGAACAGATTGAACTGCATATCTTAATTTGGTAAGACCAACGACAAAAGAAAAGGCACGTATGTTTACATTCATAAATCTTATCATACATTTCAAGTTTACAGAACTGTAATTGAGAATTGGAAAGAGATAAAATCATGAGCTACATCCACACCTAAGTGAAGCATTTAAAAATAGCATCGAAGACGGAAGGAACAACAATACTGAAACTGCTTCAAAAGTATTGATAGAAGTACAAGTAGGTTTACAAAGTAGATTTAGAAGAAACCAAGATTATGTTGGATTACAGGAGCAAAGAAGTCTATGTCATTAGTTCAAAAACAAACATCCCAAAAATTACAACCATAACCTAAAACATTTTATCGTGTCAAATGGACCATAAAGTATTTTATTTGCTTCAAATCTCACTGGCCAAATGTGGGACGGAACTTAGCCAGGATTTAACCAACAAAATGTACACATATTTGCACATTTTTGCCTAATAACGATCTATGTTTCTTTTGAAGTTATGTATTCAACACTTACTGAATCAACTATAGCACCAGGCTCAACATCATGATCTATACGCTTAATCACTTCAGCAGAGTATTTCAATGCTACCAGGTTTTCGGCAGCAAAACTAGAAGGCCTCCTCACACTAACTTCATAGCTTTCTTCCCGGTGCTCCTCTGATTCATTTTCTAGTTTATGTGAATGACAGAACACTTCATCATACAACTTTTTGCTGACCACTGGCTGAGGTGAGAAACTGCCAACAGTACTACTTAAGTGGGAAGTGTTACTAAAGGAACCTTCATACTGAACAGATACAGAAGGAATTTCAATAGAAGGAAGTAACGGAATGTCAGCCCCTTCTGTTAACCATTCCTTGTAGTAAAGTGCAAACTTATAAGTACCTTTATCCAGATTTTCATTGTACATTTTTTCAAGAAACTTCAGCTTCGTTGACTTATTATGTAGACCACCGAGAAAATTAGCTTCTGAATCAAACCAGGCCTTCAAATTTGATAAATGATGAAAAAAGATGTGATCCCACAAATCAGGCAACAAATTAGTCCTTGCCTGAAAAGGTGAATCACAGAAAACTTGCAGTATGTGCTTTGCAGCTATACGATCCTTCTTCTGTATCTTATATATGACACTGAGATACAGATGAGCACAAGCTGCTAATTTAAAATTGGGAATACCAGAAGTAAATCCATCTCGTAAATTGTTTGAATTCAACCCTGTAATTACACTAAGCTGAAGTGAGGCTTTCTTAAGTTCTTTTTCGTTCGCACAATCCTCTGCAGCTCTTTCTACTGTTTCAATAGCTTGTTCAAGAGTGGCTAGGACCTTGCTTTCAGTATTGAGGCCTTCTTCTAGTCCAACAAAATTAAGGGAAGCGAAACTATTGTGACGAAGTGATGTCCTAAAATCCTCATCTACGAGAAAACGTTTTATGTATCCACTCAAGATAGAGATTACAGCCTGAACAGCAACTTCATCAAGAGCAGGAATAACTGCAGTGTGCTCAATTTCAGCTTTTTTTAGGCTTCTGATTGCATCATAACTTTTGTTGGTTAGCGAACTTCTAGTTGATCTGCTGTAGGAGGTCTCAGGCTGTTCAATATGTTTCTGATAATCTGAAAGAAGTTTACCAGAATTATTGAGACATTTTGTTGTTGCTTTTGTATCTTTTCCGAAGGATTGTCGCTTTCCTTCTGCTTCCTCACTTCTGCTAGAAGACCTGCCTTCACCACTCCTATTTCTGTAAGTTTGATTTGAGTATATATGATTGTATCTCGAACCATTTCGCTCTCCAATCTCAACTATCTCATTGCTTTGAGAAGCATCAGCAGCTAGCAATTCATCAAAAGAACTAATGCTTATTCTCTTAACATCCGATGATAGATCGCACGAGCCCATTCTGTGCTTACTTTCCTTCTTTTGCCTCCTATCTGCAAAATTGACTCTCGGGGTCTTATCTTTCAAGTCATGCCACGGGATAGCAGATTTTGTCATGCCACCTGATGAAGACACAAGTTTATGAGGTTCTTGAAGTGTGTAAATAGGTTCACGTCTTGCCTTTGTTCCGGATGAAGCTCTAGGCACTGTTTTTGACATCCTCTTATTGAATCCTTCCTTTGCGAGGAGGTCCTCGAGTGACATGGACATATTCGCTCAGATTAGAATATCAAACCACCTAAATGAGAGCAAACAAAAGAGAAAGTTCAATACCAATAATGTGATGATTCTACCACACGAAATCCTTCGAATAAAAACTCAAGTTTCAAATACCTTACTGTGTTGCTTTAAATATAGTCATTTCCTCAACAGATGTCTGCAATCACACAAATAAAACAAATATATAAAACATCAAAACTATGAATTGCACAAGTCACGTACTTCACACCAAAAGAACATCTCTAGATACTTAAACTGCATTTCATCAGAAGGGGAAAAGAACAAAACAGAAAAAGAACCTTAGATTTGAATAAGAACTTAAGTTTCACAAAACTAGCATTGAACGCCTTAGTATCTGCTCCATCAAAAGAGATCAAAACAAGGCAAAACTAAATAAATTAAATACATAAACCTGTTAACATTAGAACTTTACAAATATCAACTTTATTCTTCTTCTAATCAAAACTCAGTTCTAAAGTTACTCTAACTAAACATGAACAAGTCATAAACAAGAATTCGTAAATAAAATGTCAATTTCATCTCTTCTAACCAACAACAACAACAACAACCCAGTGGAATCCCACAAGTGGGGTCTGGGGAGGGTAATGTGTACCCCTACCTATGAAGGTAGAGAGACTATTTCCGAATATCTCTTCTAACCAAAACCCAATATTCCAAAGTCAATACTCCAACTTTGCAACATACCCTCCAAGAACAAAAAGGGCATAATCAAGAAACATAAATATGAGCAGACCTTAAAGTACAACTGTGAAAAAGGAAGTACCTTTCAGCTTGTACTATGTTCCATCAAAAGATCCCATAAACCAAACAAGAAAAACACATAAAACCCACCAAGAACCTGTGATTTCCTTTTGATTTTCTTGGTTGGAAATTTGGATTAGGAAAACTTTAAAAATGTCAATTCCATCTTTCTAACCAATACCAAACATTCCATAGTGTATCTTAACTATGCAACATACCCTACAACAACAAGAACTACGTCCCGACTGTATGGATCATCTTCATTTAAGCTCATGTTATAAACTATGCAACTTACCCTCCAACAACAACTACGTCTCGACTATATGAATCCTCACTGACTACGTTTCTCCATTTAAGCTCGTGTTATAAACTATGCAGCTTACCCTACAACAACAACTACGTCTGGACTATATGAATCCTCACTAACTACGTTTCTCTATATAAGCTCATGTTATAAACTATGCAACTTACCCTACAACAACAACTACGTCTCGACTATACGAATCCTCACTGACCATGTTTCTCCATTTAAGCTCGTGTTATAAACTATGCAAGATACCCTCCAAGAAAAAATAGGAAACAATCAAGAAACACATATATGAGCAAAAGGAAGTACCTTTCAGCTTGTATTATGTTCCATTAGGAGACACCATTAAACCAAACAATAAAAACACATAAAACCCACCAAAAAACAGTGAATTTCCTTTGATTTTTCTTTGATTGGAAATTTGGATTGAGTAAAACAAACAAAAGGGGTATAAAATCTTCCCAGAAAAACTGAGATGCTTATTAAAGGGAAACTCAAAGGCCATTGAGTGGATGAATGAAAACAGAGGAACCAACAAAAAGAGAGGAAATTGCTCAAAGGTTACACTAGGCAGCAATGGAGAGAAAGGAGAGAAAAAAGACAAAGAAAAACTGACAAAATTAGAAAATACGCTAAGTACACTGGGAATTTCTTGTAACAACAGTCACTTTCAGAGCAAAAGGTACAACATTGTTAGCTCTTAGTACAAGACAAATGATGCATATGTTTATCTGGTTGAAGCTTTCAACTGCCGTTCCCTCCGTCGCTTTCAAAAAACAAATATAGTTGAAACTGTTTAACTCAAGGCACGGAGTTTAAGTAGAAAATGAATACTTTTTGAATTTGTGGTACTAAACAAGTTCAAATGGGACCAAGAGTATTTGTGTGGTTATAAAAGCTTATCATTAAGGGTAAAGTTATAACTTTAAGCTAAATTGTTACCAAATTTAAAAAAGGTTTATTCTTTTTGGAACGGACCAAAAAGAAAATAGATTCACAGGAATAGAGGGAGTAGTAATTTCTTTTACTAAGAAATAAAAATAAATACATTTGCAGACCCAAAACTATAGGAGAATGTTTTTTAGGGATTAATGCAGTATGTTTGAATTTTGAACCGAATAAATTAAAATTAGACTGTTGATTTTATGGTGAATTTGGACCGATCTATTAAATGCTATTGAAACTAATCTAATCCCTTCACCCCTTTATTTAAAATACCGAAAAGGGCTAGAACGGCCCCTAACCTAGTACTTTCAGTCTATAAATGCTCTTTGTCTATCTATTTTGTTAAGAGTGACCCTACCGTTAAAAATCTAGCCTATTTGTGCCCTCATTTCTAGCGGATTACATATCATTAAAAAAAAGATTTTGTTAATTCCATGCGGCCATTTCTGATTGGTCATTAAATATGGTACACCTCAATCCATATATAAGCCCATCCATTACCTATCCAGACCAACCCGACCCATCAAAAATCCTTTTAGCCCCAAAATACCCGATTTCATATCAGTTTTCATACTGCTAAATACTGCAATTTTTGTCTTCTCTCCTCTCTCATCTTTCATCTCTTAACTCGGAATTTGGTAAATTGGAGTTTTTTTTTTTTTTGCTTCAAATGTCTGAATCTTCCTCTACTTCTTCTCGTGACCCAAGTGGCTTTCATGCTTGTTATTGTGGACTGATAGCCAATCATTATTTACTGCTACGACTATGAATGGTGGTCGTAGATTCTATAAACGTCCTCGTTACGAGACTAATGATTGTCGTTATTGGGAATGGCACGATGAAGAACTTCCACCTCATGTGACAAATGTTTATCCACGAGCAAAAAAATTCATTAGATACACTTCTCGAGAAAGGAATAAGCTTAGGAGGCGGTCGATGATATGGTTGGTAGTAAAGCAGCAGATTTGAATAATCTATCTACATTGGAGGAGAAAGTTTCAAATTTATAGAGTTGAAATTGAAGCAATGGAAAAAGTTTATACTATGGTCATGCGCTATTTTTGTTGTCTTTCTGGCTTGCAAAATGATAGAGAAGTTGTTATTTTGATTAGTAATGTCCAGATTTTTGAAATAGGTGAAAAATGATATGAAATCGGGTGTTTTGGGGCTAAAAGGGTTTTTGATGGGTCAGGTGATCGGGATGGGTAATGGATGGGCTGAAATATGGATTGGAGGTGTCATATTTAATGATCAGTCAAAAATAGCTACGTGAAATTAACAAAACCTTTTTTTATTGATAAGTAGCCCGTTAGAAATGAGGGCACAAATAGGCTAGATTTTTAACGGTAGGATCACTAAAGCGAATTGGTTAAGGACAGTTCTGACCATTTTCCGTTAAAAATATTATCAAATTAGTCTTTACTTATGCGTCGACAAGAAATTGTTTTAAATCACATAAGTATTATATTAAAATATATTTAAATTATAAAATTTGAGTATAAACAACAGAAATTGATGAAAAAAATAATAATTAAGCACAATAAAAATTTAATTAGAATATCATGAATTTACGGTGAGAATGGAGGTTGAAGGTTCAGCAGGTGGGGGGTCTTTGGGGGTAAACTTTACGTTTCAAATTAGTGTTTGGAAGTTATATTATTAACCTTGTTTTGTTGATCTTCTGCTATTGTTAGGTCATTTTTTCTTTTTTTCTTTTTTCTTTTTGAGAGAAATCGATCCTTGGTCTCTCATATGGGAAACCACACACCCAACCAACTAACGTGTGTATATATATATATGGATTTTAAATTTTAGCAATGTTTTAAATTTGGTAGGGGTAGGATTGAGTAAAATAATACGATAAATTTTGTTGCCATTAAATTAAATAATATATTTACCTTCTCATCAACTATATTTTTCTTCCTATATATAAAATCTTTTTTCATCTTTATCAAAAATTTACTTTCTATTATCAACTCAGATTTTTAAATTAGCTATTCATTTTTATCACACATAATTGATCCATACAAAAAAAGTAAATTTTTTTGTGTCTCATCTTTTTTAACTAAGAAATCCCTGAGGCAAGTTTCGCAGTATGTAAAACTCGATGAATAACAGGCTTACACCTTTACCATTTTTACTTAATACCGTATTTTTGTATAGGGGATAGTTCAATACCATGACGTGCACATAACTCACACATCATGCGTTGTGCTCTCACTGCTAGATCAAAGTCACATACACGTCTAATTATTAATATGAATTTAATGAAAGAAGTTTAAGAGTCTTTTAATATATTTTGATTTTAAGCTACCAGTTTCGTTGAATTTCATGAACATGATGTCCAACTAGCTTCATTCACATTTGGTATCTCAATGATACATTCACCACCTTTAATGTTTTTTGCCGTTGTTGTCATATACTAATTGAGACTCAATAAAATTTGATTGAGAATGTGGATAGTAAAGCCTTGATTTAGGCCCAAAAAATTTTGAGGTCTGAGAAATTTTAATAATAACTTTTATAAGATTAATTTATTTTAGACAATATTAAAGTAGTAGGAAAAATAAAGATGTCATGACCCTAAAAGTGACCCGGTCGTAATGGCGCCTATCATGAAACTAGGTCAGCAGACACAAACCCAAAACCAACTATAAGATCATAAGAAGTCATTTAAAATCATTAATTAACTAAAATCCCATAATGTAAGTTTAGACAAATAATGCGTAAATATAACACAAGCTCGACATTGCGGTGTCACTAGTCATGAGCAATTACACACTCATCTAGAAACAAGAAAGGATGACATAGTCCGAAAATAACTACTAAGACATTCTAAATAAGATAGGAAGGAAAAGCACAGGGTTGCGAACGCCAAGCAGCTACCTAGTCAACTCCGGAGACCTGCTGGAAGACTGATCAGGACTCACTACCGCGTCCCGAGACTCCTGGATCTGCACACAAGGTGCAGTGAGTAGTGTGAGTACTCCAACTCAGTAAGTAATAAAAGTAAAAGCAGCTGGGCAGTAAGAAAACAGGTAACTTCACATCATAGCACTACAACAAAACAGTATATGTCCATAACAATACAGTAAATCCATAAAACTCATAAAAAACAACTCAATTCAGTAAAACCTTTTTGAAACATCTTTCAATAGTTTCAAATGAGTGATAAAAACAGGGAGTAAAAGGGATAGAAACGTAAACAGCCCCTCGGGCAAAACATGCACTACAACCACCCCTCGGGCAAAGTATCAACAGATCCAGCCCCTCGGGCTACCTCAGAATCACTCCTAATCAGACCCTCGAGCAACAACATGAAACAACAACAGCCTCTCGGGAAATATCACATCTCTCACACTGGGTACTCGCGCTCACCGGAGGTGTTCAGACTCCGAAGGGGCTCCTACAGCCCAAGCGATATAACAAGTCATCTCGTCGCATAGCAAATCAGGCCCTCGGCCTCTCTTATATCACAAATCAGTACACATGCTGTGGCGCGCAGCCCGATCCCATGATATCCGCACAATACAGACCCTTAGCCGCACTCAGTCAAAAATCTCTTAAGCCACTCGGGCAACAGTAAAACATGATGCTCAGTCCAAAATATCATTTAAAATAGCAAAAACGGAGTAAATATGCCTGAGTTATGAAAACAGTAGAATACAGCATGGCTGAGTTCAAATATTCAGTCAAAGCAGTGAGGAATAATAGTAAAAAGCCCCTAAGGGTCCAAAGCAGTTGGCACGAGGCCCAAATATGGCATTCAACCCAAAACATAGTAATACTTTCCAAAACATAATGATATCAACAGTTTTCAATCAAATACACGACTTAATAGTCGTACAGGATGGACCAAGTCACAATCTCCAACGGTGCACGAGCCCACGCTCGTCATCTAGCATGTATGTCACCTCAAAATAGCACAACAATGTGAAATCCGGGGTTTCATACCTTTAGGACAACATTTACAATCATTACTTACCTCAATCCGGTCCAAACTCTAGCCCGCGATGTCTTTGCCCCTCGAATCGGCCTCCAATTGCCCCAAATCTAACCAAAATTAGTATCATACCATTAATACGCGCTAAAGGAACAAAGCCCAAGCGAAAATAATCAAATTAACTCAAAAATCTCGAAATTGGCCAAACCCGACCCCCGGGCCCATGTCTCGGATTTCGATAAAAATTGTATCACTAGAATCCTTATCCTCCCACGAGTCCATACATACCAAGAACATCAAAATCGGACCTCAAGTGGTCCCTAAAATCCCCAATTTATACTCTCCAATTTCAAGCCCTAATTCTCTAATTTTAGGCTTTAAATCCCACTAATTTCATGTCTAATTAGGTAGAAATTACCATAGAAATCACCAAGTGTTTCCCTTCGATTCCCTCTTCAATCCCCCTCAAAAAGCTTCAAAACCGCTCAACAATGGTGGAAAATAGACTAAAATCACAAAGACAACTATTTAAACATTCTGCCCAAGGATTAATTCCTTCTTCGCGTTCGCGAAGCATAAAATTTCACTGACCAATTATTCCTCCTTCGCGAACGCGACATCCTCTACGCGAACGCGAAGCTTCAACTGACCAAGCCTTCGCGAACCCGACCTTACCTACGCGAACCCGTAGCATAAAACTCTTGGGGTCCCAGCTGCTCCAATTACCTTACGCAAACGCGACTCCTCTCACGCGTTCGCGATTCACTGGAATCCAAACCTACGCGAATGCGACCCTAGGATCGCGAACACGAAGAACATTTTCTCCTCCAAGCCCAGCTCTTCTTCGCGAACGCGGGACTATCTTCGCGAACGGGAAGAACAAATTCTTCTGCAACAAAAACTAGAAAACTAGTAACTCTCCAAAACCAAGAATTGGTCCGTTAATCACCCGAAACTCACCCGAGGACCTCGAGACCTCAACCAAACATGCCAACACATCTCATAATATCATTCAAACTTGTTCCAACCTTCGGAACACTCAAAACACCAAATCACCTTCGGATTCAAGCCTAAGAATTCTAAAACTTCCAAATTCCGCTTTCGATCAAAAAGTCTATCAAACCTCGTTCAAATGACCTGAAATTTTGTACACACGTCCCAAATAACACAACAGGCCTACACCAATTTCTAGAATTCTATTCCGACTCCTATATCAAAATTTCCACTACCAGCCGGAAAATGCCAAAATTCCAATTTCGCTAATTCAAGCCTAAATCTACCTCGGACCTTCAAAATACATTCTGATCACGCTCCTATGTCCCAAATCACCTCACGAATATATCCGAACCATAAAAACCAAGTTCCGAGATTATTTACTCACAAGTCAATTTCTGGTTGACTTTTCTAACTAAAAGGCCAACCTAAGAGACTAAGTGTCTCATTTCTCTACAAAACCACTCTGAGCCCAAACTAACCAACACGATGCAATAAAATACAGCTGAACAACACATAAAGAAGCAGAAGTAGCGAAAACGGAGAGGTAACTCATGAAACGATCGGCCGGGTCGTTACATCCTCCCCCTCTTAAACAAACGTTCATCCTTGAACGAGTCAAGAAATATACCTGAAGCCTCAAATAGGTGAGGATATCTACTCCGCATCTCCCGCTCGGTCTCCCAGGTAGCCTTGTCCACGGGCCAACCTCTCCACTGCACTTTCACTGAAGCTATATCCTTTGACCTCAACTTTCAAACCTGATGCTCCAAAATAGCTACTGGTTTCACATCAAATCATTGTCTAACTGAACCGTGCTAATATCCAAAATATGAGACACATCACCAATATACTTCCGGAGCATGGAAACATGAAATACCAAATGCACACTCGATAAGCTGGGCGGCAAAGCAAGTTCATAAGCCACTTCCCCAATCCTCCAAAGCACCTCAAAATACCCAATGAACCGATGACTCAATTTACCCTTCTTTCCAAATATCATAACACCCTTCATGGGTGAAAACTTCAGTAGAACATTCTCCCTAACCATATAGGGCACATCATGAACCTTCCTATCAGCATAACTCTTTTGTCTCGACTGCGATGTACGAAGCCGCTCTTGGATCACCTTCACCTTGTCCAAAGCATCCTGCACCAAGTCTGTACCCAAAAAGACTAGCCTCACCCGGATCAAACCAACCAACTGGAGATCTACACTATCTCCCATATAAAGCCTCATATAGAGCCATCTGAATACTCGACTGATAACTATTGTTATATGCAAGCTCTGAGAGCGGTAGAAAATATCCTAAGAACCACCAAAATCAATGATACAGGCATGCAACATGTCCTCAAATATCTGATTAGTGCGCTCGAACTGCCCGTTTGTCTGAGGGTGAAAAGTTGTGCTCAACTCAACCTGAGTACCCAACTCTCTCTACACGACGCTCCAAAATTGCGAAGTTAACTAAGTACCTCTATCTAAAATGATGGAAACTGAGACATCATGCAAGCGAACAATCTCTCGGATATAGATCTCTGTCAACCGCTCTAAAGAATGGGTAGTACACATAAGAATGAAGTGCACGAACTTGATCAGCCGATCCACAATCACCCAAATAACATCAAACTTCTTCAAAATCTGTGGGAGTTCAACTACAAAATCCATGGTAATCCTCTCCCACTTCAACTCTGGAATGTCTATCTGCTGAAGCAAGCCACCCGATCTCTGATGCTAATATTTCACCTGCTGACAATTGAGATACCGAGGTACAAATCCCAAAATGTCCTTCTTCATTCTTCTCTACCAATAATGCTATATTAGATCCTGATACATCTTCGCGGCACCCGGATGGATAGAATACCACGAGCTATGGGCCTCCTCCAGAATCAACTCCCGAAGCTTATCTACATTGGGCACGCATATCCAGCCATATTAGATGCACATAAAAGGAAAAAATTGAGGCAAAAAATAGAAGGACAAATCTTCAACATCATATGGGAGGACAAATCCATGACGGTATATAGAAGGACAAATCCATGACAGCATATATGGAAGGGCAAATCTATGACAACACATACAAATATTAAATCCGTGATAACATATAGAAGTATCAAATTCATGACAACATATAGAAGGATCAAATCCATGAAGAGGCCAACTTAAGGTGCAAAGGGACTTAAACGTCCACCTTAAGATTGGAAAATTATAGCTCTTTTTAAGGACAAACCTGGGAGGTCAACTTAAGGTACAAAGGGACTTCAACGTCCACCTTAAGATTGAAAAATTATAGTTCCTTTTAAGGACAAACCCGCGAAGAGGTCAACTTAAAGTGAAAAGGGACTTTAACATCCACCTTAAGATTGAAAAATTATAGTTTCTTTTAAGGACAAACTGGTGACGAGACCAATTTAAGGTGAAAAGGGACTAATATGTCCACCTTAAGATTGGTAAATTAGAAAACTTTAACTTGAAGAATTGGCGGACTTTGCAGATTTCAACTTGAAAACCAACAAATTTTAAGATTTGACGGACTTGAAAATTTGGTAGACTTTGATGCTTCAACTTGAAGAGCGGTGGACTTTTAAACTTCAACTTGAAAAATTAGCAGACTTCTAGGTCTTAAATAATTCAGCATGAAGACCGATGAATTTGAGGACTTCAAATTGAAGGCCGGCGGACATGAAGACTTGGAGAGATTGAATACTTCAACTTAGAGATTTGGCGGACTTGAGTACTTCAAATTGAAGATTGGCCTTCTACTAAAAGTCTACATCCTTCCATCAGAGATGCCAATTTTCTATGGAGGCTTGCCCCCATTGAACCACCAATCCTTCATAAGGCACAAAGTCCATGTAAGCCCGATTTTTAAGTTCCAATCAAGTGGATTATATTCTATCATTCTTCCTTCGAATAACAATTGGGGTAATATGTATATTTTGAACTCATGCGACTAAACTTAGAATAAAACTCTAAGCTGCCTACGTACCTTGGTGAAGAGGATCAAGTCATACCGTAGTTCAAAATGGGTATTTTTGTTATGTCCTAACTTTTGCCTAGGCCGCCTATTTCGAGGTTTTCAACCTAGCAGCCTTTTTTTGTGTGGGTCGTACACAGTTTAGACTCATGCGGTCCTGAAGTGTAGGAACATGTGGTTTAAGCTCATGCATCAAGGAGCGTTGCAACTTCAAGGATAATACTTCTTCAAAAACTTGCCATTGATAAGGCTGATTCTCATGCCATCTACATCAACCAGCCTATAATCCCCACTTGAATAAGCTTCTTGAACGACATATGGCACATCCCATTTTGAAGTGAACTTCCCTACATGCTTATGGGAAGTAATAATGGGTCTTCGTATAGAAACTTGGTTTGCTCTTTCTTTCTTTCTCCCACTCGAAAGGATCTTGGACGAACTCTTTTATTGAAGGCGCGAGACAATCGAGCTTGATAAAATTCCAGACTCTGTTGAGCTTCCAACCTCTTCTCATCAAGAACCTCCAACTCTGCTAATCGAAGTCGAGCATTTTCTTCATCAGTGATCCCTTCTTGAATAGCTAATTGTAATAAAGGTATTTGATGCTCGAGTGGCAAGATGGCTTCGACTCCATAAGCGAGTGCATAAGGGGTCGCTTGTGTTGGCGTGCGGTGAGTTGTCCTTTATGCCCATAGAGCTTCCTCCATATGGTCATGCCAATCTCGTTTGGATTTGGAGACAACTTTCTTTAACAAGTTGCATAGAGTATTGTTGAATGCCTCGGCTAGACCATTGGCGGCAGTATTGTACATAGAAGAGTTACGTTGCTTGAAGCCAAAGAGTTCACAAATCTTGTTCATCAACCTATTGTTGAACAACTTGCCATTATCCGTTATTAAATAACGAGGAATGCCAAAGTGATAGATAATGTTTACTCGGATGAAACTTGCAATATTTTCCTTTTTTACTTTCTTAAGAGCAACAACTTCATTCTATTTTGAGAAGTAACCAATTGCAGCCAAGATGTATAGGTGCCCACCAGAGGACTTTGGTAGTGGTCCAACAACATCCAATCCCCAAGTGTCAAATGGCCAGGATGCAACAGTCGGGTGCAACACTTCAGGAGGTTGATGAATAAAATTCGCATGAAATTGACAAGCCTTGCATCTTCGAGCTTAGTCCAAGCAATCTTTTACCATCATTGGCCAATAATATCACATCCTTTTTATGTGGAAGTGGAGCTTTGGTCTAGACTGGTGTGACCCACATACCCCAGAATGTGCCTCTTGCAAAGCTTGGAGTGCTTCTTCTTCCCCTAAGCATCGCAAGAGTACTCCCTCGAATGACCTTATGTATAGTAAAGGAAGTGAGGTGCATGGCGGCGGATTTCAGTCCTTCTCCTCGGATTTTCTAGAAGTATCCCATAGCATAAGTAGTCAATAATGGGTTGTCGCCATTCTTCTTTCTCAACTTCAAAAACAACGACAAGATGCTTGGGTTCATTTTCTTCACCTTCAGCCTCATTTGGTAGCGGTACTACCTATTTTTGGTAGACAGTAATTTAATAGTGCGCTCGGACTGCCCGTTTGTCTGAGGGTGAAAAGTTGTGCTCAACTCAACCTGAGTACCCAACTCTCTCTACACGACCCTCCAAAATTGCAAAGTTAACTGAGTACCTCTATCTAAAATGATGGAAACTGAGACATCATGCAAGCGAACAATCTCTCGAATATAGATCTCTGCCAACCGCTCTAAAGAATAGGTAGTACACATAAGAATGAAGTGCACGAACTTGATCAATCGATCCACAATCACCCAAATAACATCAAACTTCTTCAAAATCTGTGGGAGTCCAACTACAAAATCCATGGTAAACTTCTCCCACTTCAACTCTGGAATGTCTATCTGCTGAAGCAAGCCACCCGATCTCTGATGCTCATATTTCACCTGCTGATAATTGAGACACCGAGGTACAAATCCAAAAATGTCCTTATTCATTCTCCTCCACTAATAATGCTATATTAGATCCTGATACATCTTCGCGGCACCTGGATGGATAGAATACCACGAGATATGGGGCTCCTCCAGAATCAACTCCCGAAGCTCATCTGCATTGGGCACGCATATCCAGCCATGTTAGATGCACATAGAAGGAAAAATTTGCGGCAAAAAATAGAAGGACAAATCTTCAACATCATATGGGAGGACAAATCCATGACGGTATATAGAAGGACAAATCCATGACAGCATATATGGAAGGGCAAATCTATGACAACACATAAAAGTATCAAATCCGTGATAACATATAGAGGTATCAAATTCATGACAACATATAGAAGGATCAAATCATGAAGAGGTCAATTGAAGGTGCAAAGGGACTTAAACGTCCACCTTAAGATTGGAAAATTATAGCTCTTTTTAAGGACAAACCTGGGAGGTCAACTTAAGGTACAAAGGGACTTCAACGTCCACCTTAAGATTGAAAAATTATAGTTCCTTTTAAGGACAAACCCGCGAAGAGGTCAACTTAAAGTGAAAAGGGACTTTAACATCCACCTTAAGATTGAAAAATTATAGTTCCTTTTAAGGACAAACCGGTGACGAGACCAATTTAAGGTGAAAAGGGACTAATATGTCCACCTTAAGATTGGTAAATTAGAAAACTTTAACTTGAAGACTTGGCGGACTTTGCAGATTTCAACTTGAAAACCAACAAATTTTAAGATTTGACGGACTTGAAAATTTGGTAGACTTTGATGCTTCAACTTGAAGAGCGGTGGACTTTTAAACTTCAACTTGAAAAATTAGCAGACTTCTAGGTCTTAAATAATTCAACATGAAGACCGATGAATTTGAGGACTTCAAATTGAAGGTCGGCGGACATGAAGACTTGGAGAGATTGAATACTTCAACTTAGAGATTTGGCGGACTTGAGTACTTCAAATTGAAGATTTGGCCTTCTACTAAAAGTCTACATCCTTCCATCAGAGATGCCAATTTTCTATGGAGGGTTGCCCCCATTGAACCACCAATCCTTCATAAGGCACAAAGTCCATGTAAGCCCGATTTTTAAGTTCCAATCAAGTGGATTATACTCTATCATTCTTCCTTCGAATAACGATTGGGGTAATATGTATATTTTGAACTCATGCGACAAAACTTAGAATAAAACTCTATGCTGCCTACGTACCTCGGTGAAGAGGATCAAGTCATACCGTAGTTCAGAATGGGTAATTTTTTTATGTCCTAACTTTTGCCTAGGCCGCCTATTTCGAGGTTTTCAACCTAGCAGACTTTTTTTGTGTGGGTCGTACACAATTTAGACTCATGCGGGCCTGGAGTGTAGGAACATGTGGTTTAAGCTCATGCGTCAAGGAGCGTTGCAACTTCAAGGATAATACTTCTTCAAAAACTTGCCATTGATAGGGCTGATTCTCATGCCATCTACATCAACCAGCCTATTATCCCCACTCGAATAAGCTTTTTGAACGACATATGGCACATCCCATTTTGAAGTGAACTTCCCTACAGGCTTATGGGAAGTAATAATGGGTCTTCGTATAGAAACTTGGTTTGCTCTTTCTTTCTCCCACTCGAAAGGATCTTGGACGAACTCTTTTATTGAAGGCGCGAGACAATCGAGCTTGATAACATTCCAGACTCTGTTGAGCTTCCAACCTCTTCTCATCAAGAGCCTCCAACTCTGCTAATCGAAGTCAAGCATTTCTTCATCAGTGATCCCTTCTTGAATAGCTAATTGTAATGAAGGTATTTGATGCTCGAGTGGCAAGATGGCTTCGACTCCATAAGCGAGTGCATAAGGGGTTGCTTGTGTTGGCGTGCAGTGAGTTGTCCTTTATGCCCATAGAGCTTCCTTCATACAGTCATGCCAATCTCGTTTGGATTTGGAGACAACTTTCTTTAACAAGTTGCATAGAGTATTGTTGAATGCCTCGGCTAGACCATTGGCGGCAATATTGTACATAGAAGAGTTACGTTGCTTGAAGCCAAAGAGTTCACAAATCTTGTTCATCAACCTATTGTTGAACAACTTGCCATTATCCGTTATTAAATAACGAGGAATGCCAAAGTGATAGATAATGTTTACTCGGATGAAACTTGCAATAT
Organism: Nicotiana tabacum; assembly: GCF_000715075.1. Classification (NCBI taxonomy): domain Eukaryota; kingdom Viridiplantae; phylum Streptophyta; class Magnoliopsida; order Solanales; family Solanaceae; genus Nicotiana; species Nicotiana tabacum. The sequence goes on along the minus strand of NC_134097.1, from coordinate 154,761,270 downwards.
TTTCCTTTTTTACTTTCTTAAGAGCAACAACTTCATTCCATTTTGAGAAGTAACCAATTGCAGCCAAGATGTATAGGTGCCCACCAGAGGACTTTGGTAGTGGTCCAACAACATCCAATCCCCAAGTGTCAAATGGCCAGGATGCAACAGTCGGGTGCAACACTTCAGGAGGTTGATGAATAAAATTCGCATGGAATTGACAAGCCTTACATCTTCGAGCGTAGTCCAAGCAATCTTTTACCATCATTGGCCAATAATATCACATCCTTTTTATGTGGAAGTGGAGCTTTGAGCTAGACTGGTGTGACCCACATACTCCAGAATGTGTCTCTTGCAAAGCTTGGAGTGTTTCTTCTTCCCCTAAGCATCGCAAGAGTACTCCCTCGAATGACCTTATGTATAGTAAAGGAAGTGAGGTGCATGGAGGCGGATTTCAGTCCTACTCCTCGGATTTTCTAGAAGTATCCCATATCATAAGTAGTCAATAATGGGTTGTCGCCATTCTTCTTTCTCAACTTCAAAAACAACGACAAGATGCTTGAGTTCATTTTCTTCACCTTCAGCCTCATTTGGTAGCGGTACTACCTATTTTTGGCAGACAGTAACTTGCGCTTGATTAGGCAGGGTTAACGATGAAGCTAGGGCAGCTAAAATATCAGCCTTCTTATTTTCTTTCCTTGGTATATGCTGAATAGTCACATCACCGAGCCATCCCATTAATTTTTTAGCGTAATCATAATATGGGCGTAGTTCAGGCTTCTTGACCTCATAAATACCTAAAAGTTGATTGACCACTAACTAAGAGTCACCAAAGACTTGCAATTGCAACTGCTTCATTTCGATATCCATTTTAACCCCAAGTATTAGTGTTTGATACTCAGCAACGTTGTTAGAGTAGAGTTGCATCAACGTATAAGAGTAGGGCAGAACTTCACCTTGATAAGTGACAAATACTACACCAGTACCAGCTCCTCCGAGATATACAGCACCATCAAAGTACATCTTCCATGGAGGTTAAACTTCAATGACTATTGCATCCTCATCAGGTAGTTCGTCAGTTAGCTCCCAATCATCAGGTATAGGGTGATCTGCCAAGAAGTCTGCTAGCACTTGTCCTTTTATAGCCTTTTGAAGGATGTACAAAATTTCAAATTGTTAAAACTGGAGGTACCACCTTGCTAATCGATCACTAAGCACAGGTTTTGCCATCACGAACTTGATGGGATTTGCTCTAGAAACAAGACGAACGACATGAGATTGAAAGTAGTGCTTCAACTTTTGGATTGAGAAGACTAGTGCCAAACACAACTTTTCGATTGGCGAATAATTTAGCTCGTTTGGTGTCATCATCTTGCTCAAGTAGTAAAGAGAGTTTCTTTCCCCTCACTATTTTCATGGGCCAACAGTGCTCCAACAGACCTTTCTTGCACTGCAATGTATAGTATCAATGGCTTTCCAGGTATAGGGGCTGCTAAAACTGGAGGCTTAATCAAGTAGGATTTAATGCTCTCAAAGGCATTGCTACGTGTTTGTTCCCATTTGAAAGGGACACCTTTCTTCATAAGGAGATTAAATGGTTGGCACCTCCCAACTAAGTTTGAGATGAATCTCCTAAGGTACGCTAACTTTCCTTGCAGACTTTTCAATTTGTTAATATCTCGAGGCTCAGGCATTTTCAAGATTGCATCTACTTTGGCTTGATCAATTTCAATCCCTCGATGTAGGATAATGAAACCAAGGAACTTTTCGGAAGTAACTCCAAAGGTACATTTCAATGGATTCATCCTAAGTTGGTATCTTCGGAGCAACTCAAACACCATTCTCAAGTCTTTCAAGTGGTCGAACCTCTTTCTTGATTTTACCACCAAGTCTTTCGCATAACATTTTACATTCTTGTGGAGAAGTTCATCAAAGATATTCTGCATAGCTCTTTGGTAAGTAGCACCAGCGTTCTTCAAGCCAAAAGGTATTAGCTTGTAGCAATAAATACCCTTGGGGGTACGGAATATAGTAAGCTCTTCATCTTTTGGCGCCATGCGAATTTGGTTATAGCATGAAGTCAACGCACACTCAAATCTGGAAATTTTTCTTCCTTACAGGGATAATACTTGAAACCCATGTTGGGTATTTAACTTCGCGAATAAAGCCAGCTTCAATGAGTTTGTTGACTTCACTTTTGATCAAGAAAATCAAGTCCGGCCTAAATCGCCTTTGGTATTGCTTAACAGGACGAGCACCATTCTTGATTGCAAGGTGATGAACTGCTACTTTAGGGTCCAAGCCAGGCATCTCTTTGTAACTCCAAGCAAAGACATCCTTGAACTCCTTGAGTAACTCAATATAAGTGCTTTCTTTATCAACTTCTAGTAAAGCACTCAGGTAGGTGGGTCTTGGTTCTTCATTGGTGCCAAGGTTAACTTCTTTTAAGGCATCAACTGTCGTCTTCACCCATTCTTCATGTTCAGGTGGAGCTTCTTTTGCATCTTCATATTCTTAAGGATCCCCATCATTGAAGGATAAGTGCTAATATGGTGAAACATTCTCCAATCCTGCACTATCCTCCATTAAAAATGGAACACCATTCTCGCCTTGTATAGTAACATGATACGAAAAACCCATACTTTCTTTATCTTTGTCACATTCCTTAGTGTAGATCACAACATATGGCTTTACCTTCAGTACTTCTTTACATGAAACAACAAGTTTTGTTTGTCGCCTCATTCTAGAAGGAACCAAACTTTAGAAATTCTTAGAGATCTTCTAGATTTTGGGCGAAGCGAGTGTTCTTATGCTTTGATAATTTCTATGGAACTTGTTCCCTTCTTTAATGGGCCAAATATATCAAACACGGATGTCCTCATAGTTGAATTTCCAAGTCGATCAAAGACAGAAGGCTTGTTAAAAGCGGCAGATTTGTCTTCTACAGTGATATAATTGTTACTCGCCCTTCTTATGGAGATGTGCACTGGTGACAGTTGCTTGTATCCCAAACCTTTACATAGTTGTCTCATTGCAGCTTCCGATGGGAGCTTCCCTAACTTTGATGGCTCATTGGGATTGTATCCAGCTTTTGCAAATAGCTTGTAAGCATTAAGATCAAAACCTTCATCTAGTCGCTTTGTAGGGAGTGCCACATTTTGCAAATGATTTTGGGCCACAAACCCTGCATGTGGAATTGAGGATGACTTTATTGCCTCAATTTGTGTGACAGGAAGAGTTAACCCCTTTAGCATGTTAGTTTGGATATTAGATGATCCACCTTCATTTTTCTTCTTTTTAGGGACGTATTGGAGTAGAGGAGTTAATTTCTTGATATGAGACACAATGTTCCCTTTATGAGATTTATTTGGGTTGGGGTGTACCTTCTCAGCAACAACGTTGGTTTTTTCAGCAACTACCTCAGCTCTCTTAGCCGTGGACTCATCATCCTTGTCATTCATGACATCATCAATTTTAGCTCCTTCACGATGGGGTTCTTCAGGTAGAACTTTGCATCGGCGAAGTGTGACTCAGCCTGGGTGAATGGCTTGTCATCAGCAATTATCTTCTTCTCGACTTCACCTCCGTAGTATTTCAAGCATTGATGGTAGGTAGATGGAACCACTTTATTCTCATGTATCCAAGGCCTTCCAAATAAGACGTTGTATGAAGTCTTTGCATCGATCACATGCGGCCATGTACTTGATTGCATATCTTCAATGGTGATTCCCAGCCTGATCGCGACTATGGCTCTTTGTCCCCTTGGTTGAATCCTTGTATCATCATACGACTTTCTGAGAGTTCGTTCATGGTAATACCAAGTTTTTCACAGTGCGAATCGGCAAAATGTTCATTGAGGATCCTCCATTAACCAAAATTTGATTCACCCTTTCATCACGTATATAGTCAACCAGGTACAATGGGCGGTTATGAAGAGTGTCACCTAGCAGAAGATCTTCATTTGTGAACGTGACTTTTTCCTCACAAGCATTAACTTCTTGAGGAGTGGACTCGATGAGATTTTCCGAAGATGGTGCCAACGGTAGGTCATTACTCTTTTCTCTCCCTTCGTCAGCATGGCAACAGAGGCATCAATACCCCCAAGGGAAATCTTTGTTCAGAACCAACTTGGTAAAAACTCCTCCAAGGTCACTGGATTCGTGGCTTTTGAGGGTGGTGCACCTCCACTTTTGCTTTCTTTAAATACTTAACTGGATTCCATCTCCTTGGTCTTTTTACCATCATTTTCCTTATTGGTTGTTCTACTGATTCTTTTCGTGGGATCTTTCTGTGTTGCCTACGAGGAGTCTCCAACATCCAACCTTCATCATGATCAGGTTGATTGACTTCAGCTTTGTCATTCTTCCGTAATTCTTCATCTTTACTTTATTTAAAACCACATAATTCATACGTACTGAATGAGCCAAAGGTGACAAAGACTTAGTTTGCGCTTTCTTTCTCATCTTCAAGCCCGATCTTTATTTCGCAAGCCAAGTCCACAACTTTGTCCTTGAAGATAAAGCACTTCTCCAGAGGTGGCTCACAAGTCGATAGTATTTGTTGTAATTTGGGTCATTTGTTTTCCCAGCTTCATTTGGTTACTTCATCTCCGGAAGCTCAATGAGATTTAAATGAGGATTTCTTCAAAAATAGCTGGCACATCAGAATCCTCAAAAATGGGTACTCTTTCTCTTGCATTTCTTTTAAAGTCAACTTTCCACTTGGCTTATCTTGAAAAGAAGTGGATTTCATACTCTGTTTCTTGCTCACTTTCATCGTGAACTTTATAGGTGATGTGTTGACATTTATAGCTTCTTTGCTTTCAGGCCTCAATACCAACTTGCTCCATTTTTTACTTCTTGCTTGTCGTTCCCTTTGCGAGGCTCACAGATAAGTAGTCTTTCATTTCTAGCGGAGGCCATGCTTAACTTCATGTTATGGGCATAAGTCACAAGTTCTTAAAACGTGCTAGGCTTGATACCTTGCAAGATGTAGTCCTCAATGCATGCCTTGGATGCACATCTTTATGCCAGAAGCTTCACTAAGCCTCTCTTTGCAGTTGAGGCTTACATTCCTCCAATGATTGATAAAGTCGATAACTGGTTCGTTATTTCGTTGATGTGTATTTGTGATTTATATCATACTCATAGTACGTCTCGTGATATAAAAGTGATTGAGGAACTCTTGTTTTAGTTGATCCAAGCTATTAGTAGATCTGGCCTTGAGGTCTGCGTACCAGTCAAAAGCATTTTCCTTTAGCGAGCGAATAAACTGCTTGACGAGGTAATCTTCATAGGTCCTAGTATTGTTGCACGTCTCAATGAAATGCGCCACATGTTTCTTTGGATTACCTTTTCCATCAAACTGTTGAAACTTTGGAGGTTGATAACCAGCAGACATCTTCAACATATCGACCCTTGCAGTGTACATTTTGCATATGTAAGGGAGGACTTGGCAGCAACTTCATACTTGTTCTTAATGGTTCCTTCAATGAACTCTTTTAGTTAATCGATTGGAATCATCCCTTCATATGAGACAGGGATAGCTTAGTGCATGCTACTTGTCTTTGGGGAGAATCACTCTCTGGAACTTCTGGGAGCTTTCCAGGCACGTGGGTAGATTCTTCTTCCATCAAGATTCCCACCCTATCTGTTAGCTTGTCGATTCTAGCATCTTGATTTTTCATGTACTTGGTCAAGCCAACGATTGCTTCCATCAAGTTTGCCAACTGCTCCTCCATAGATGAAGTGTTTGTCACCATGTCTTGCATGATTGTCGTGGACGATGGACAGTAGCATGGATTTTTACACAGATTGATCCTTGATTGGCGCACTCTATGTGATGTAAGTGGAGAGGATCCATCACTTGAAGCATCATCATCTTCCTTCACAACAGAGTTCTTGGATCTGGAGAGGTCAAGCAGAGCAAGAGCTTTCTTGATCTTTTCAGCAACATCGCATCCTCTTTCAGGTGCGTTTGTGGAAGATCTTGCTCCTTTTGAGGATGAATATCCGAAAACAAGGGTTGATGCGGACGGCACTTGGGGTGCTTGTTGTCCTGACGAGCTTTCTTTGCTCCTCGTAACTGGTCCAAAGCTTCCAAAGGTAACATCGAGGATGCTTTCCACATCAACATAGAACCTGGAATTAGCAGCCTTGGTGGAAGTTGAATGGGAGTTGATTTTTTTTGAAGCCATTTCAATGTTCTTAAACTTTGGTGATTGAAAAGTTGAGATAAGAGGTAGAGATTGTCCCACAACAAATACCTTACTTACATCAGCCGGAGAAATATTAATATCTCTTTGGAATTTACATACCATTGGCGGTTTACCTATTAGAGATTCTCCCTACGAAGAAGTTATGCCCGAAACTATCGAACTCACAGGTGTTAATGAGAAGAATGAAAGATTTACTCCTCGATCTTGTGGATACCTGTTTACCGGCTTTAACCATCTTCAAGAAGGGGAGAGTCATGATCTAAATGTCTCATTTAGCAAGTGGATTGAATTTTGGTGCAAGAGAGACCTGAGATATGAACCTACTCCTGCAAGGAGGGAGGAAAAATCTACCCATTTGAAGTCAACACATAATCCCATTAGAGCTATACCAGAAGTAGTTGCATGGTCTAGCGCGGATGAGATGATGTTTGCTAACCTTAGGGTTCGACATGAAAAGAGACAAGGAAAATATCTGGCGGAATTCTTATCTTGTTGGTTGTGTGCACTTGTATTCCCCTCTTAATATGGTGATTTCATTCGACCTGAAACCTTTAAAACAACGAGCATGTTGGCATATGGATGGAAATTCATCCTTGAAATCCCAGTTCTGGCGAGCATCTACTATGGTTTGAACAAGATCTGCAAGTCCTCGCAGCTCGAGCATATCAAAATCTCTTTTCTCATTCATTATGTATACTGTTGGCTTTATCACTACTTCAAGACGCACTATGGGCTTCCAAAAGGACCATATGTTCTATTAATGGTGGCGTATTCTGGAGAAGGCACTGCAAGGTATTTGGATGATATAAATGCAAGAAAATGCATCCATCAAGCAGATAATGCATCTTGGACTTCTACCATGCTGGAGGGGTCTTAACCTTACTATTTCGAGGATAATGATAACGCATCAGAATCGAAAGTCAATTATTTTATGAGTATCCGTTTTAATTATCTCTCTTTGAGGTGTGGTAACTCTTTCATTCTTGAACTATATAGTCCACATCGATTCAACCATCAATTTGGATTTTATCAAACTAGTCCTGGTATTTTGTAAAATGACCTTCGAAACGCCTCACTAGAAAAAGGACTCAGATTTTAGAGAATTTGTGTCACATAATTCTACCAACGTGAGGGCGACCTTTCCCCCGGCTATATCTATGGCAAAAAAGCTATTTTCATTAGAGTGCAAATCCTGGTGGACAAGAGTGCATGTGAGCTTTCTTGAAGATCATTTAGAATCTTTGGTGACTTTTGTTGGGCCAATCACTGCTGTGCCTTTAGCGATTACACATCAAGATCATAACAAGGAGGACAAACCTCCTACTTTCAAATCCAAAGTGGTTGCACCACGAGACGTCAAGGGACCTCTATATAAAGAAGTTCAAAAAAGTAAGGGACCTTCTTAGGCTTACCAAGTCCATGAAGGTTCCTTTCCAATAGGCACGGTTGTCCCTACCTCCAACAAATTTGTTTGCAATAAATTTTCAACATATGAAAAATAAACTACAATCACAAAATAAGAGAAAAATATTTTTACTAATCAAGTGTGAGTACAATTCTGCTTCTCCCTTGATTCTTCTCTCCTGATTATATCCATGATTCGAGGGTTGAAACCGCGTATTTCTCGAATATAGGATGATGCAGACCTTCTGGGGATGCATTTGATCTCCAGCTTCTTGAACTATTTGATTGTCAAGAAGTATCCAACCATATTTCAATCTCTTTGTCAATATCCCAAGAGTTTATGGGATTTTGAGACACCTCTTCAAGGGAATATGTATTCCTTTAATATAGGCGTGAGTTAGAGTTAGGGTAGAGTAACCTCCAAAAAACCCTAATAGACTCCTAGGATTTCAAGAGTCTTGTAGTATCATTAATTTAGGATTTGGATTGATCCATTAAAATTTCGATGTCTACAAATTTCCCATACTTCAAGGTTTGTCGGGATGTAGGCTTGCCGAAACTTGAAGACGAGACTTGAAGTACTCAACCATCGCAACAAATGATTTTGAACTTGGAGTTTTCGATTTACAAGAGGAAGAGATGAAGGGTAGAACTGATCCCACTGGGCGTGCCAATTTTTTTGCAATAAATTTTCAACATATGAAAAATAAACTGCAATCACAAAATAAGAGAAAAATATTTTTACTAATCAATTGTGAGTACGATTCTGCTTCTCCCTTGATTCTTCTCTCCTAATTATCTCCATGATTCGAGGGCTGAAGCCACGTATTTCTCAAATATAGGATGATGCAATCCTCCTGGAGATGCATTTGATCTCCAGTTTCTTGAACTATTTGATTGCCAAGAAGTATCCGTCCATATTTCGATCTCTTTATAAATATTCCAAGAGTTTATGGGATTTTGAGACACCTCTTCAAGGGAATATGTATCCATTTATATAGGTGTGAGTAAGGGTTTAGGGTAGAGTAACCTCTGAAAAAACTCTAATAGACTCCTAGGATTTCAAAAGTCTCGTAGTATCTTTAATTTAGGATTTGTCTTGATCCGTTAAAATTTTGATGTCTACAAATGCCCCCTACTTCTAAGTTTTTCAGGGTGTAGGCTTGCCGAAACTTGAAGTACTCGACCATCACAACAAATGATTTTGAAACTTGGAGTTTTCGATTTACAAGAGGAAGAGATGAAGGAAGAATTGATCCCACTGGGCATGCCAATTTGTTTGCAATAAATTTTCAGCATATGAAAAATAAACTGCAATCACAAAATAAGAGAAAAATATTTTACTAATCAATTGTGAGTATGATTCTACTTCTCCCTTGATTATTCTCTCCTGATTATCTCCGCGATTCGAGGGTTGAAGTCGCGTATTTCTCAAATATAGGATGATGTAGACCTCCTGGAGATGCATTTGATCTCCAGCTTCTTGAACTATTTGATTGTCAAGAAGTATCCGACCATATTTCGATATCTATGTGAATATCCCAAGAGTTTATGGGATTTTGAGACACCTCTTCAAGGGAATATGTATCCCTTTATATAAGTGTGAGTTAGGGTTTGGGGTAAAGTAACCTCCAAGAAATCCTAATAGACTCCTAGGATTTCAAGAGTCTTATAGTATCTTTAATTTAGGATTTGGCTTGATTCGCTAAAATTTCAATATGTATTTCTTTCCGTAGTCCCATGTTCCCAAGTTATATGTTACTGCAATAACAATGGCCTAAAGTTAAATAGATATCCACATCATCTGTGGAAACCATTTGTACCCCATAGACAAAAATTGATTTTTTATTTCACTGATCAAGAAATTTCCCAAAAGGCTTAATTATGTTATTTTGTACCTTTTCAGTATGTTGAGAAGGCAAAGGCTTATGGATAGGGAAGACTATCTGTTAACATGACATATGACACATCACGCGAAGCGGGTAACACGGTTCTTTCAGAACATCCATTATCATGGTAACTCCTTTTCTATTTGTCTGTTTTTCACAATGTTAAAGAATAGAGAATATTTTTTTTTGTTGTCATTAGGCGGTCGTAAATGCAACCAAGGGTTACAAAAATTATTCTGCGCAACTATTTAAATGTCACGATCCCGGTTCGCCCTTCGTGAACCATCGTGACGGTACTTAGTCTCTACGACTAGGTAAGTCTAAAATGCGAAAGATAAACCAAATTTGCGGAAGAAAACAATTTAAAACAGAAATAGGGTAATAAAACAGCGTTTAAAAGTGTCGCTCGGCATACACAATATTAACTCTTAAACCCAATACATTTTCCCCAAACCCGGAAACCCATGAATCACAAGGTAAGAGGTACTTAAGAAGCTCTAACTCCAGAAATGTCTAACCAAAGGGGGAATACTGAAGGGCTATACTATTTACAGAAAGATAGAAAGGGACTCCTCGGTCTACGGATGCGGCAGATATACTCTGAAGTCTCTACAGAAGTACCTCGCCTCAAGAATGATAAGACAGAGTGAAAGTACCTGGATCTGCACATGACAAAACATGCGCAGAAAGGGCATGAGTACACCATAGCGGTACTCAGTATTCCGAGGATCTCTTAGTACCCTCAATATATGCAAGGGATCTCTTGGTATCCCGAGGATCTCTCGGTATCCTCAATATATGCTAGGGATCTCTTGGTATCCCGAGGATCTCTCGGTAGCATTAATATATACTGGGGATCTCTCGGTATCTCGAGGATCTCTTGGTATCCTCAATGTATGATAGGGATCTCTTGGTATCCCGAGGATTTCTTGGTATCCTCAATGTATGATAGGAATCTCTTGATATCCCGAGAATATCTTGATATCCTCAATGTGCGTTCTGGGGATCTCTCGGTATCCCGCACTTCAGCTCAAATCGTAAATGCGTACAGGGGATCTCCCAGAATGTCGTCCCGTAATCCCAAAGTAAAACACACAACAATGGCACAAGGAATATTCAAATAAACTCAACTTTATAACAAGGTAACCCAGATAATTCTAACCTAACATGCTTCACGTAATACAAATAAGATAGTTAAAGCAAATAAATCAATTAAGTCAATTAGACATGTTTCTCTAACTAACAACAGGTTTAAAAGTGCAAGTAGAATAAATAGAAAGGGAAAACACAATTAAAGTTACTTAATAAAAACCGAATTTTCAATAATTAGCACAAGTACGCACTCGTTACCTCACGTACAAGGCATTTCAATTATCACAATACCAATACTAAGGGGAAAGTCCCCCAAGCAAGGTTAGACAAGCCACAAACCTCGAACCGGCTCAATAATCAATCTGAAACCACGCTCTTGCCACGATTACTAGACTTCAAATGGCCCAAATCTGTTCAATTCAATTTCATAACGTAAATAACACTTGAAGCAACTGATTCTACAAAGAAATTCTAAGCTAATACGCGAAATTAGGTAAAATGACCAAAATGCCCATCGGGCCCACATCTCGGAATCGGGTAAAAATTATATTTTCAGAATCCTCACACCCACACGAGTCTAATCATATCAAAATTATCCCAATCCAATATCAAATCCCCAATCAAAATTCAATTCCTTAGTCTAAGAACTTTTTCTCAATTTTCATACAAATTTCGAAGTTAAACGATGAATTCATGTTTGGATTAATGGGTTACAAGAAAAAGGGGTTAAGAATCGTTACCCAATCAATATATCTGAAAATCCCTCAAAATCTCACTCAAATTCGAGCTCTCAAAGCTTAAGTTTTGATATTAATGGCTAAACCCTCGATTTTGAAATTTCATATTCTGCCCAGGTATTTTCTTCTTCGCGAATGCGAGGCTACTATCATGAACACATTGCTCAAAAGTTCCAATGGCCAGTCTCCCTCTTCGCGAATGTGATGCCTGAGCCACGAATGTGATGTTCAGTTCTCTTCCCCTGCACGAATGCGAGACTGACTTCGCGAACGCGTAGGCACCAAGTCCTATAGCCTCGCGAACGCGTAAGCTCCTTCGTGAATGCGAAGAGTAAATTCCTCACCAGCCCCAGCTCTTCTTCGCGAATGCGAGACCCCACTCGCAAATGCGAAGAAGGAAACCAGAATTGTGCTGCTGCAGATTTTTCTACAATTTCTCTAGTTCCAAAATGACCCGTTGAGTATCCGAAACACACCCGAGGCCCCCAGGCCCTCAACCAAACATACCAACCAATCCTAAAACATCATTCAAACTTGTTTCAACCTTCGGAACGGTCAAAACAACAACAAAACACCTATTTTTCATCGGATTCAAGCCTAAGAATTCCAAAAACTCTAAAAATATGCTTTAGATCAAAAAGTCTATCAAACCTTGTCTGAATGACCTGAAATTTTGCACGCACGTCACATTAAACACTATGGAGATACTCCAACTTCCGTAATTCTATTCCGACCCTCGGATCAAAATCTCACTATCGAACCGGAAACTTCAAAAATTCAACTTTCGGCATTTCAAGCCTAAATTAGCTACGGGCCTCCAAAACACAATTCGAACACGCCCCTAAGCCCAAAATCACCCAACGGAGCTAACAGAACCATCGAATTTCCATTCTGAGGTAGTCTTCACACTGTTCCAGCTACGGTCAACTTTCCAATACTTAAGCTCTCATTTAGGGACTAAGTATCCCAAAACTCTCCGAAACTCAAAATTGAACATCCCGCCAAATCAAAATAGCAGAAATAAATACAAGAAAAGCAGCTAATAGGGGTTCGAGGCGTTAATTCTTAAGACGACCAGCCGGGCCGTCACACTAAAAGTGTTCTAAAGAAAGAATTGAACATTAGGTTGCATTAGCAATTATCAAAATGATAAGTGGGGCATGAGTATTTACGATAAGGAATCGAATGCCTTAAAATATGCAGAAATTTACTTTCCCGGCGGAGCCAGAACATTTGCGAAGGGGGTTCAAAAATTTTAATATTTTTTGACGAACCCCCTTCCCCCCCCCCCCCAAATCTGCCCCTGCTACATTACTATTAAGATTGAGTTTAAGCCCATATATATTGAGTTTATTAAGAAATTAAAGATAAATTAAGATTTGTTTTGGAGCTAGAACAATGACTTTAATCTTGAATTGTTGAACAACCTACTCGCCGGTGCTTAAAAAGCAATTGAATAGACCCACATTATGAATATTAAACACAAAAAAAGATCTCAATTCTAAAAAAGAAAATCAACAAGTATTTTCCAGAAGTTTATCAACGCAAATGTACTAGAAAACTAAATAAATTCTACATAATCAAAAATAAAAAACAACAAACAAGAGTCATTAACCTAAATTAAAAAAAAATATTCATTAATAAAATACAAATAAAATTTTGAAAAGGGGTTAGAAAGAGAAATGAACTTACATGGGGCTAACACCGACGAGTGGCAGGGCAACATAGAGAAGAATAATGATTGAGGGCTTAAGATGGCGAAGAGAGAGAGAGAGGGAGTGGCAGATAAGTGAGGCAACAAAGAGAGAGGGAGTGTGTGTTCGGGATTTTTAACCCAAATCCCAATTGGTAAGATTTTTTGGGGAAATATAATTAAAAAGAAAAACGACGTCATTTTACTTGGTTAAAAATTAAAAAAAACTGATGTGAAAAGGGTAAGATTGCATTTAATATGAATGGTACCCGCGACCTTGTACAAAATCGAAACCCTCTTGATCACTAAGCCACGCTTTTAGCTTGTGTCAAAGGTGTTCAAGATATTATATATATATATATATATAAATAAAAAAAATTACCCCTATATAAATAGTTCAATTTTCCAACGAAGGGGGTTCGGATGAATAAATCTTCCGCTCCCTAAATCCGTCCCTGGGCCTAGATTTCAAGAAACTTGATCTTTTCTCGATAGCTATTTACCCTTACCCGTAAAAAAATCTCATATGTCTTTTAAATCCACTTGGCTGCCTGTAATTGGACCCACCCACCCAAATTTTATTACTAACTAGTCTGTCCCAAGCTCTTAAAACCTATTTCCATCGGTTAAATCACCATTCCCCCGATCCCACTCCCACTCTTTCTTCACATATTCTTAAACGACATGAAATCTTTAACTTCACATAGTAATTTTTTTATATTTGTAAGGGGTAATTTAAATAAATAAGATGTTAAACATGTATTTACAATATATTACCTATGATGTTGTTATAAAAATTATATTTACTAATATAAAAATTTAAGTAGTTTAATTTAAAAATTCTAAAATATTTTTAGTGTTAAAGAATAGATAGTCTTTCTTTCTTTCATTTTTACAAAATTTTTGTACTTCTTTTGTAACGACCCATCCGGTCTTTACATGACTTACCGCTTCGTTTTTCCCTATTTCTGCTTCTTTATGTGTTGTTCAGCTGTATTTCATCGCATCGTGTTGGTTAGTTTGGGTTCGGAGTGGTTTTGTAGAGAAATGAGACATTTAGTCTCTTAAGTTCACCTTTTAGTTGGAAAAGTCAACCAGAAGTTGACGTGTGAGTAAATGATCTCGGAACTTGGTTTTTAAAGTTTGGATAGTTTCGTGAGTTGATTTGAGACTTAGGAGCATGATCGGAATGTATTTTGGAGGTTCAGAGTAGATTTAGGCTTGAATTGGCGAAATTGAAATTTTGACGTTTTCCGGTTAGTAGTGAAAATTTTGATATAGGAGTCGGAATGGAATTACGGAAATTGGAGTAGGTCTGTTGTGTTATTTGGGACGTGTGTGCAAAATTTCAGGTCATTGGGACGAGGTTTGAGAGACTTTTTGATCGAAAGAGGAATTTGGAAGTTTTGGAATTCTTAGGCTTGAATCTGAGGGTCATTTGATGTTTTGATGTTGTTTTGAGTGTTCCGAAGTTTGGAACAAGTTTGAATGATGTTATGGGATATGTTGGAATGTTTGGTTGAGATCCTGAAGGTCTCGGGTGAGTTTCAGGTGGTTAACAGACTGATTCTTTGTTTTGGAGAGTTGCAGATTTTCTGGTTTTTATTGCAGAAGAACTTGTTCTTCGCGTTCGTGAAGATAGTCCTGCATTCGCAAAGAAGAGTTGGGCCTAGAGGAGAAAATGTTCTTTACATTCGCGAGCCTGGAGTCGCGTTCCCGTAGGTTTTGGATTCTAGTGAATCGCGAACGCGTGAGAGGAGTCGCGTTCGCGTAAGGTAATTGGAGCAGCTGGGATCCCAAGAGTTTTGTGCTTCGCGTTCGCGTAGGTAAGTTCGCGAAGGCTTGGTCAGTTTACGCTTCGCGTTTGCGTGGAGGATGTCACGTTCGCAAAGGAGGAATAATTTGTCAGTGGAATTTTGTGCTTCGCAAACGCGAGGGGTTCGCGTAGGTAAGTTCGCGAAGGCTTGGTCAGTTTAAGCTTCGCGTTTGCATGGAGGATGTCGTGTTTGCAAAGGAGGAATAATTTGTCAGTGAAATTTTGTGCTTCGCGAATGCGAGGGAGCTACCGCGTTCGCGAAGAAGGAATTAATTCTTGGGCAAAATGTTTAAATAGTTGCCTTCGCGATTTTTTAGTCTATTTTCCACCATTGTTGAGCTGTTTTGAAGCTTTTTGAGAGGGATTGAAGAGGGAATCGAAGGGAAATACTTGGAGGTAAGATTTTTGAACTCAATACTCAATTCTATGGTGATTTCTACCTAATTTGACATGAAATTAGTGGGATTTAAAGCTTAAAATTGGGGAATTAGGCTTGAAATTAGAGAGTATAAATTGGGGATTTGAGGGATCATTTGAGGTCTGATTTTGATGTTCTTGGTATGAATTGACTCATGGGAAGATAAGGATTCTAGTGATGTAATTTTTATCGAAATTCGAGACGTGTGCCCGGGGTCGGGTGTGGCCAATTTCGGGATTTTTTAGTTAATTTGATTATTTTCGATTTCACATTGTTGTACTACTTTGAGGTGACTCACACGCTAGATGAGATCGTGCGGTCATGCACCATTGGGGATTGTGACTTGTTCCATCTCGTACGACTGTTAAGTCGCGTATTTGATTGAAAACTGTTGATATCATTGTGTTTTGGAAAGTATTACTATGTTTTAGGTTGAATGCCATATTTGGGCCTTGTGCCAACTGTTTGGACCCTTAGGGGTTTTTTACTACTGTTTTGACTTAATATATAAACTCAGTCATGCTGTATTCTATTATTTTCATAACTTAATCATATTTACTCTGTTTTTGCTATTTTAAATGATATTTTGGGCTGAGCATCATATTTTATTATTGCCCGAGTGGCTTAAGAGATTTCTGACTGAGTGAGGACGAGGGCCTATATTGTGAGGATATCATGGGATCGGGCTTTGCACCGCAGCATGTGTACTGATTTGTGATATATGAGAGGTCGGGGCCTGATTTGTTATGCCACGAGATGACTTGTTATAGCGCTTGGGTTGTAGGAGCCCCTCCGGAGTCTGAACACCCTCGGTGAACGTGGGTACCCAGTGTGAGAGATGTGATATTGCCTGAGGGGCTGTTGTTGTTTCATGTTATTGCCCGATGGGCTGATTACGAGTGATTGTGAGGTAGCCCGAAGGGCTGGATCTGTTGATACTTTGCCCAAGGGGAAGTTGTGGTACATGTTTTGCCCGAGAGGCTGTTTACGTTTCTATCCCTTTTACTCCCTGTTTTCATCACTCGTTTGAAACTATTGAAAGATATTTCAAAAAGGTTTTACTGAATTGTGTTATTTTTACGAGTTCTATGGATTTACTGTATTGTTCTGGACATATATTATTTTGTTGTAGTGCTATGATGTGAAATTACATGTTTTCTTACTGCTCAGCTGGTTTTACTTTTATTATTTACTGAGTTGGCATACTCATATTACTCCCTGCACTTTGTGTACAGATCCAGGAGTCTCGGGACGCGGTAGTGAGTGCCGATAAGTCTTCCAGCAAGTCTCTGGAGTTGACTAGGTAGTTGTTTGGCGTTCACAGCCCTGTGCTTTTCCTTCCTATCTTATTTAGATTGTCTTAGTAGTTATTTTCGGATTATGTCGTCCTTTCTTATTTCTAGACAAGTTTATAGTTGCTCATGACTAGTAATACCCCGATGTCGGGCTTGTATTATATTTCTGCACTATTTTTCTAAACTTACATTATGCGATTTTAGTTAATTAATGGTTTTAAATGACTTCTTATGATCTTCTGGTTGGTTTTGGGTTTGTGTCGGCTGGCTTAGTTTCACGATAGGCGCCATCACAACAGGATCAGTTTTAGGGTCGTGACAAGTTGGTATCAGAGCCTATGTTACATAGGTCTCACAAGTCATGAGTAGGTTTAGTAGAGTCTTGCGGATTGGTATGGAGACGTTTGTACTTATCCTTGAGAGGCTGTAGAACCTTTAGGAAAACTTCATATTCTTGAATTCCTGTTGTGGGAATCTGTTGATTCTAGTACTAAACTTCTGTTATTCTATTCTCTCATAGATGGTGAGGACACGTGATACCGGTCAGGACGGACGACCACCAGTACCACCAGCTAGGGCCACCAAAGGTCGAGGACGCGGTCGAGGCCGTAATAGGGGCAGGGGTATAGCCCGCAAAGCAGCTATGGCAGCACCTGCAGATCCACTAGCCGCCCCAGTTCATGATCAGGTCCCAATTATGGACGCTCCAGCAGCACCAGCTCAGGCACCGGTTGTGCCTATTGCGATTCCAAGCCTTCAGGAGGCCCTAACCTAGATTCTATCAACGTGCACTAGCCTAGCTCAGGCGGTCTCAGTTACTACAGGCGCAACTACTTCTCAGGCTAGGGGAGGCATTCAGACTCCCACCACTCGCACACTTGAGCAAGTCGTGTAGGGACTTTAGACATTGAGGGCAGCTCCAGCCCAACTGGTTGTATCTGCTCAGGACTATGTAGCTCTGGTTATGCTAGAGAACGAGCAGTGCATATTGGAGAGGTTTGGTAGACTTCAGCCTCCGACTTTCAATGGTGTAGAGGGCAAGGATGCCCAGAGTGTCTTGGACAAGTGTCAGAGGCTGCTTTGGACCACATGTATTTTGGAGACCAGTGGGGTCTCGTTCACTACTTTCCAGTTCTCAGGGGCTGCACTTAGTTGTTGGGAGGCTTACGAGAGGTGTAGGAGGTTGGCGCAACGCCCCTTTTTGGCAGCAGTTCTCCACTCTCTTTTTGGAAAAGTTTGTACCTGAGTCTCACCGAGAGGAGCTACGCAGGTAGTTCGAGCAGCTTCGTCAGGGAGACAGATCTGTTACACAATATGAGATGTGGTTCTCCAAGTTAGCTTTTCATGCAGTCTAGTTGGTTCCCATAGATAGAGAGAGGATTAGGAGGTTTATAGATGGCCTCGGTTTTCAGCTTCGGTTGCTTATGACCCAAGAGAGAGTATCTGGTGCTACTTTTGATGAGGTTGTTGACATAGCTCGACATATTGAGATGGTTCGTGGCCAGGAGAGGATTGATAGGGAGGCTAAGAGGCCTCGTGGTCAGGGTGGATTCAGTGGTACTCCTTATGGGGGTCAGTTTCAGCATGGCAGAGGTCGTCCATTCAGGCATGCTTAGTCAGCTCGCCCAGGTTATCATGGGGCATCATCGGGCCATGGTTCACACAGTTCTCATCAGGGCCATTTAGTTCAGGGCTCTTCAATGCCACGTTTTTCTACTAGGCATCCCGGTGCTAGGGGTTCCCTTCGGTCCCCGTCTCCAGCACCAGTGGGTTGTTATGAGTGTGTAAAGTTGGGGCACATGTGGAGGCAGTGTCCTCGTCGTCTTAGGGGTTCATCTCAGCAGAGGAGTCAGCTATCAACTTCAGCACTAGTTATTTCACCTCCCACCCAGCCAACTAGAGGTGGAGGACAGTTAGCTAGGGGTCGCCCCAGAGGGGGATATCGATCAGGTGGTGGTCAGGCCTGTTTCTATGTACTGCCAGCTAGACCTGATGTTATTGCTTCAGATGCTGTGATTATAGGTATTGTCTCAGTCTGCCACAGAGATGCCTCTATGTTATTTGATTCCGGTTCCACTTTTTCATATGTGTCATCATATTTTGCTCGTTATTTGCGTACGCCTCGTGAGTCTCTTGTTTTATCTATTCGTGTATATACTCCGATGGGCGATAGTATTGTTGTGGACCGTGTGTACCGGTCATGTGTGGTGACTATTGGGCGTCTGGAGAACCGTGTGGACCTGTTATTGCTTTGTATGGTTGACTTTGATATGATATTATGCATGGATTGGCTATCTCCGTGTCGTGCTATTTTGGACTGTCATGCTAAGACAATGATGTTGGCTATGCCGGGTATGCCACAGATTGAGTGGCAAGGTTTGACTGATTTTGTTCCCAGTAGGGTGATTTCATTTCTGAAGGCCCCACAAATTGTTGGGAAAGGTTGTCTTTCATACGAGCTTTTGTGAGGGATGTTAGTGCAGAGGCTCCTACCATTGATTCAGTCCCGGTAGTGAGGGACTTTTCGGATGTGTTTCCTACAAACCTGCCAGGCATTCCATTAGACATGGATATTGATTTTGGTATTATCTGGTACCGAGCACTCAACTCATTTCTATTCCACCATATCGTATGGCACCAACGGAGTTGAAGGAGTTGAAGGAGCAGCTTCAGAAACTCTTTGATAAGGGGTTTATTTGGCCTAGTGTATCGCCTTGGGGTGCGCCTATTCTATTTGTGAAGAAGAAGGATGGCACGATGAGGATGTGCATTGATTACGGGCAGTTGAACAAAGTTACAATCAAGAACAAGTATCCTTTGCCTCGTATCGATGATTTTTTTGACTAGCTTCAGGGAGCGAGAGTGTTCTCCAAGATTGATCTCCATTCAGGATATCACCAACTGAAGATTAGGGACTCGGATATTCTTAAGATAGCTTTCAGGACTCGATATGGTCATTATGAGTTCCTTGTGATGTCTTTTGGGCTGACCAATGCCCTAGCAACGTTCATATATTTGATGAACAACATGTTTCGGCCTTATCTCGACTTGTTCGTGATTGTTTTCATTGATAATATTCTATTGTAATCGCGTAGTCAGGAGGAGCACGCAGAACATTTGAGAGTTATGTTGTAGAGGTTGAGGGAGGAGAAGCTTTATGCAAAGTTCTCCAAAAGTGAATTTTAGCTCAGTTCAGTGGCTTTATTGGGACACGTGGTGTCTAGTGAGGGTATTCAGGTTGATCCGAAGAAGATAAAGGCGGTTCAGAGTTGGCCCTGACCGTCCTCAACCACAGAGATTCGTAGCTTTCTTGGTTTGGCAGTTTATTATAGTCGATTCGTTCGGGGATTTTCATCTATAGCATCACCCTTGACCAAATTGAGTCAAAAGGGTGCTCTATTCAGGTGGTCGGATGAGTGTGAGGCGAGCTTTCAGAAGCTCAAAACTGTCTTGACCACAGCTTTAGTGTTAGTTTTGCCATCAGCTTCAGATTCATATATAGTGTATTGTGATGCTTCGAGAGTTGGTATTAGGTGTGTGTTGATGCAAGAGGGTAGAGTGATTGCTTATGCTTCTCTTCAATTGAAGCCCCATGAGAAGAACTGCCATGTTCATGATTTGGAGTTGGCTGCCATTGTTCACGCGTTGAAGATTTGGAGGCATTATCTCTGTGGTGTGTCTTGTGAGGTGTTTACTAATCATCTTAGCCTCCAGCACTTGTTCAAATAGAAGGATCTCAATTTGAGGCAGCGGAGATGGTTGGAGCTATTAAAAGGCTATGATATTACCATCTTGTACCATTCGTGGAAGGCCAATGTAGCGGCCGATGCTTTGAGTAGGAAGGCGGTGAGTATAGGCAGTCTTGCATTTATTCCTATTGGGGAGAGACCACTTGCAGTTGATGTTTAGGCCTTGGCCAATCGGTTTGTAAGGTTGGATATTTAAGAGCCCAGTCGGATCTTAGCTTGTATGGTTTCTCGGTCTTCCTTGTTTGATCGCATCAGAGAGCGCCAATATGATGATCCTCATTTGCTTTTCCTTAAGGACAGAGTTCAGCACGACGATGCCAGAGATGTGACTATTGGCGATTATGGGGTATTGAGGATGCATGAACATATCTTCATTGCCTACAACAACAAAAAAGAAGGCAAAATAAAAAAATACAAGTACAAGAAAGATAGTTACATGCTAAGGCATGTCAGATTCAAAAATTAAGTTTAAAGTATTGCCTAGAATAATCTGGCATGATTCGGGCCATGATTTTGGTGAGAACGAAGTTCTCTGAGTCTAGTTTCTATCAATTAGAATGGTTTTCAATTCCGACATTACAACATCGAGATACAAAGGTTTTGGTGAAGCCACAATAATATGAAATTGTTGGCGTATTAGAATATAGAGCCGACTTCAAAAAATTATATAGAATTCTCCTGAAAGTGTTTAATTCTGAATTTTGGATATATTATATATCTTTTGAGAAATCAAACATCTTGTGATTCTGAGGTTCCTACATCAAGATATAGAATTTTGGTGAAGTCACACAAATCTGAAATTGATGGCTCGTTAAAATATAGAGCCGATTTCAAAAAATTATCTAGAACAATCCAAAATGTGTTTAATTCTAAATTTCGGATATGTTGTAGATCTTGGATTCTAGTTTGTGAGAAATCAAAAGGTTTGCAATTCTACATCAAGATATAAATTTTTTGGTGAAGTCGCATAAATTTGAAACTATTAGCATGACAGAAATTAAGGCTAACTTCAAAAATCACCTAGGATGATCAGCGAATATACTAATTCTGAATTTCGGATATGTTCTAGAACTAAAAGTCTAGCTTCTGTAGAATCAAACATACTATAATTTGAATTTTTCTACTACAAGATATTAATTTTACACCACGGGCATGCTGTCAATGAAGAGGTGACGAAATTTGAAAGAGATAAGAAAAAAATTTGCATGTCAAATATGCACTCAAGAAACTTGAGATCGCTAGAGAACACAGCAGATTGATGATCAACAAATATGAGAGCACGCAGTATTTGTAGAAAAGTAATGATGGTGGTTCTCTCTTAATTATATTGTTTGGATATTACAATTTGAGAATGATTAAAAGATTGTGTCCTGATCTAATTAGAAGATTGTGGCCCACAAATCAAGTTGGTTTCCTACATTCACGTGAGAAAGTGGAATTTAATTTGACTCCTCCATACTTAGAACCAACAACATCTGGACTAGTAGTTCTGCAAGGTGTCAATTATGCTTCTGGCGGAGGCGGCATTCTTGATGAGTTTGGCCAAATTTTTATGGGACATAATCACAAGAATAGGAGAGCCATCGGTAATAAAGTTGATTGAGAATTCACTTTTCTCAGTAACGATGGGATCAAACAACTTCATCAACAATTATCTCATACATGTTCTCTCTACACCTAAACAACTAACTTTACCTCCTATGAAATTTGTGGGAGTGTCGCGCCCTCTTTTTCTCGCGAAAATCGGGTTTGTGACATTTGGGAGGACAACTCGTTCCCTTTCGGGAATTGGATTTGAATTGAAGAGTCGCCACCTAATGATTAAGTGCATTAGGGCACTAGGTGGGGTTTGTTTTGAGTAACCAGAGATTGGGTAAGGGTTTGAAATTATCCCAAGGGGAAGGTGTTAGGCACCCCTCAAGATCCGCTAGTGTAGTTCCCGACCAAACTATTGTTGTGACTTAAGTGCAAATAACACATAGGCAAATAAAGGCTTCAAATAAGAGGGGATTTTCAAGTAATGGTTACAGATAAACAAAAGTAAGAAAAAAGAACTAAAAGAGTTGATTTTCTTAAAAGAAATGGTTAAAACAAAGATTTTAAAAGAAACAAAGAAAACAGAGGAAAGGGGTGGTCCTAGGTTCATTAATAATATGGATCACCCCACATAATATCCGGTAATCACTCCTCAGTGAGGGGCTACACGTGATGTTATTGCGTGGTCATCATATCCATATCTACCCTTCCCACCCCGTTAAGGTATTAAAGCACAGATCGGTCCCGTTTACTTATTTCATGCTATTACCCGCCCCAATCCTATCAGCTCAGGAGGTACTTGGGACTACTATTCCTAAAAGGGAGGAGGAGTCGTGTTTATTTGTGGTTTCAAAGGTAAAAATACTAAAGCGACAAGCAAAAATATATATATAGTAAGTATGGGGAAGCACATAAACAAATAAGGCTCAAACAGACCTCCCTGAATCAAAGAAGAACATATAGTTTAGCATGTCTTACACGTACTGATTAGGGTCTAATTAAACTTAAAAGTTGGGGCAGACTGATTTATTGTATATTTTAGATAAGAAGCCCGAATCAGGCCTGCCTACTGGTTGTAGTTAATAAAATCTGATTCAGTTCATAAACTGTCATATGGCTTGCCTCAGTGATAGACGAAACATTTAGGCATGATATCTACTGATTTCAGAAAAGCAGAGGTATACTGATTCTAGAAAAGGTTGTTAGTTATTCAGGAAAGACAAGTTTTGACAAAATATCATAATTTCTGCAGACATTAGACATTGTTGTTACTGGTTTTAGACTTATAAGTGAGTGAAACGTTTCTCACTTGGTTGATAGTTCCTATAGGCATGTTTTCTATGCGTTGCTGATTTTATAAAAAACCTTCTGGACATAATGCAGAAACCCTATAGGCATGACATCTAGTTGTAGTTGATTTTCAGTACCTATAGAGATATTCTTTACATGCATATGCAGAAGTCACGATATCTACATGAAAGTGCAGGGTCCCTATAGTCAAGGTATCTAAATGAGAATGCTGAAGTTCCTATAGACGTGGTAACTAAATGAGAATGCAGAAAAATCTTATAGACATGGCGACTAAATGCAGAAATCTTATAGGCATGGTAGCTATATGAAAAATGCAGAAATCTTATAGGTATGGTAGCTATATGAAAAAATGCAAAAATCTTATAGGCATGGTAGCTATATGAAAAAATGCAGAATCTTATAGACAAGTTATCTACCCCTTTTTACATGCATGGTTACCCTCCCCTTTTCACTAACCATCCCCAAAATTTATTACAAGTTATTATAGTCCAAATAAAATAAAGAAAAATACATCAGAAATTGAAAATTACAACCAAGGAGAGCCTGATTCAGACTTCCTGTCTGAAATATGAAGTAAACCAACTCCAAAGATCATATTTCAAAGCCTTTCTCCCACTTGGGTGTGTCAGAGTTCCCTAAGAGTTTTATAAGAACTCTGGGCAGTGCTTACACCCAAATGTATCACCATATTAAGCCAAAGTGCAGTGTAGAAGGGCCAACCCTTAGGTGTCCAAGTTCAGAGGGAACTCAAGGTCCTAAGGCAAGGCTCACAAGAAGGGGGGACAGAACTTAGGAACTAAGAGAGAGTGCAAGTCCAAAATTCTGAAAGGGGGAAAGGGAAAGGGAAACAGCACACATAGGGATATAGGGAATGGGGAGTTGCAAGAGGTAAAAGCAGGCTAGTGAGTATAACCCAACAATGGGAGATGTTGGCACACCCATAAGCCTACTAGAACACATTGTTTAGAGGTTAGGATCCCCTAAGTGATCAAGTTCAATCCATAGACAATAACTTGTATATTGCCATGTTTTAAACTGTAACTCAAAGCACATAAAGGGAAATAGGGAATAGGGATTCATAGCAGAAACAAGCAAAAGGGAATCAGCATGCTAGTTTAAGTATTTAACTCTGCAGAAGTAGTAAAGTAGACATAGATGCAGAAAGCGGTAAGTAAACACATTGTAGGGATGCTGAAATTTGAAATTAGGACATACCAGTTTCAAAGAAACAAGTAGAGAAAAATGCAGTAGCCCGGTAAAAACCTTAATGTAGACAAGAGGAGAGAGTTCTATTATGTGAGTAAGAATTCAGAAGAGATTGTGAATTGTGTTGTCTGTCGTCTGTGTTTGTAAAAAGGGTCGTGTCCTTTAAAGTGTAAAAACCAAGTAGAAATAAGGTAAGAAATAATTGAAGAGCTGATTGTCAATCAATTACACAAGACTCCCTTTAGTTAAGGGATTTAGATTCAAACAGGTATAAACCAATTAAGGAAAGAAATTAATCAAACACTTTGTGAAAAGTAGGCAATTAGGGGTGAATACATAAAAGTTATTTAAGGATAGAGTTTTTGAAATACACGATTTGTGCAAATAAGGTAAGAAAATCAATTAACAAACAACAAATCAAAAGAGTCTGAGATTTTGTATGAATGAACCGAGTCAGAGGATGGGAAAGGTTTTTAACTTAAGGGAAATCAGCAAACAATGGAAAGGGAAACAATTAGACCCATATTTAGAGGGAAGTAGGAACTAATCACAAATTTAAAAGCTACTTTAAAGGGAAGTCAGTCATATATAAGGAGCATACGAACATGTTAAGCATGAAGGAAGACTGTAGTGTCATTGTAAAGTCAATAGAAAATCCAGTATAGAAAAGTTTAGCAAAAGGTCAGAGTCATATGAAAGCAAGGAATGGGTCTGAAAGAGTTAGGGGTTTTGAAAACCCTAAGTTCAATCAAATCACATAATCAGCTTGGCGGAACCCCCAAATTCTAGGGTTTCCACATTGAATCAAGTACAGAGATGAGAAGGCAAGTAGTTAAAATAGGCTCAAAGGTTTCAGAGTTGAAACCTCTTGCATGCTTCTTTCATCAACAGAAACTCATGAGAAAAACATGATAGCAAAGTAACATGAGGAACACAGTAGAAGCACTCAAAAGAAAAATACTGATAGGAACAGTAAAAGAAACATGCTTAAGAGATTTTTCAGAAGAAACTTAAACAGGGCTTAATAGAAGGAAAATAAGGAAACTTAAGAACTTAGCAGGAAAACACAGTAGGAGAAACATGTTGGAACATAGTAGAAGACAAAAATATAATAATACAATAGAAAAGTATACGAGAGCATGGTATGGAAAATATGGTAGTAGAACATACAAGCATGGAGTATATAAAACTCAGTAAAAGAACATACAAGAACGGAGTGTAAAAACTCAGTAAAAGAATATACAAGAACGGGGTGTAAAAACTCAGTAAAAGAACATACAAGGTAGAAGAAAACATAAGAAAACAGTAGAGGCAAATAAACACAAAAGACAAAGGAGAGAAAGTGAGAGAAACACTTAAGAATTTTCAGAAAACACTATATCGGAAACGAAGCGGTTTTGAAAGTAATTTTTGAAAGAAAAATTAGGAAAATCATTTGAAAACTCAAGGAGAGCACAGATACACAATAGATCTAAGGAGATCGGGGGAAACCTTGAAGGGTTAGGGTTTCAGAAAAACCCTAGAGATGAGAAAGGCTTTGAAAGGTCACCGATCTGAGCCGGAGAGGTTAGAACCAGGCTCAAAACACCATGGTACGCCGGAGCAAGGCCAGTAATGACACTAGAACCTTTAATCGGAAGAGGTCTGGGTGCAAACCTTCGAGGTCAGGCCTCGAATCTTCATGTATCAGGCGCGTGGGAGCAAGAGAAGGTGAGTATAAGACTCCCATACCCTGAGAAGCCATGGATTCTAGTAGGTTTGGGAATGTTCGGGAGAGTTTGAGAGCTCATAGGCGGATGTTAGGTAAGAAATGAGAAGGTTAGGGTGGTCGTTTGGGTTAAAAAGGTAAGAGTGAATAGGGGTTGTTGATCTCAGAGATCAACGGCCAGGATGAGAGGGGTATGGGCCGGGTAGGATTCAATCAGGTCAGGGGCGGGGTTAAATTAAAATTGGGTTGGGGAATTGAGATTGGGAATTGGGTTCATTTGGGGCTCAAATAAGGCTAAAATTGAAATAAACGGGACTGACATTTAAATAGCCATTTTTCCATTATTTATTTTATATAAATAGTAAAATAATTTTTGGAAATAAATTAAAGGTACTAAATCGATTGATAATATGTAAATATTAAATTAAAAATACGTGAATCAGATTTGTAATTATAAACACAATTAAATCTTAAAATAGGCTAAAATTGCAATTATATGCAATTTAACTTTAAAATGCTAAATAAATCTGTAAAAAATGTGCAAAAATTAAATTAGCTATATTTTGGTATAAATATGAGAATTCAATAAAGTACTTACAAAAAATGATAATTTGGGAAATAATTATTGGTTTTTTCTGATAAAATAAGGCGATAAATTAATTTAAAAATCTTCTAAAAATTGAAAATATAATAAAACACTTGGACATGCTTATATATGCATACGTATACTATTTTGAAAGTATTTTGCATATGAAAAATATATAGGGAAAATAATGGGTATCAACAGGTGCCCCTCTTTCCCCGAGAAGGATGAAAGAGTTGTCGGGTAAAGATATGATGGCCAATTTTGACCGAACAGAATGGTTTGAAGAATTTGACCGAGATCTGGATTCTGAGCTACATACATATCCCTGGTCTTACAGGAATTAGGCCATATGTAGTCCAGGATCTGTCGGAGGAATATGCCGATGGAGATTTTCCAAGACGGATGCGAGATTTGGGTTAGGATGGACGGTTAAAGTCTAATAGGGCTGCGGGAACTGGAGCGGGATTGCTCCTGCTGAGATGATCGTTGCTCGCCGGTTTACCTGCAAACAAGCAATGTATTGTGCAAAAATTTAAACATGATGCAAGTTCCCGTCGGACCATGAAATGTTGTCTTTGGACGGTTAGGATGACGTCCTCAGACCATGATGTCCTGGGCCATAAAGTGTATAATAAGGATTCGTAGGCCATGAAATGGTGCTCTCAGGCTATGAGAATGATGCCTCCAAACTATGATTCCTTTGAATAATGATAGCAAAAGATAAAAGAGGTCCTCAGGCCATGGCATGACGTTCTCGGGCTATGAAAATGGTGCCTCCGAAGAATGACGCCTTTGGAAAATTTTGGCGATCTTTTAGCCCATGGAATGCAGTAGGTGGTGATCTTTTAGCCCATGAAAACATAAAATAAAGCGGCGATATTTCAGCCATGCAAGTGTGAAGGTGGCAATATTTCATCCATGCAATATGTAAATGAAGTGGCGATCTTTCAGCCGATACAAGATATAAATGAAGTGGCGATATTTCAGCTATGCAAGATGTAAATGAAGTGGCTATTTTTCAGTCAATGCAAGATGTAAACAAGGTGGCGCTATTTCAGCCATGCAAGATGTAAATAAAGTGGCGATCTTTCAGTTGATGCAAGGTATATATGCAGTGACGATCTTTTAGTCGATGCAAGATGTAAATAAAGTGGCGATCTTTCAGCCATACAAGATGAAGGTAAATCTTAACCTCGGAAGGTAGAATGGTGGCCTTATGCAATGCAGAGAATGCAGATAGAGACAGAGCTTAGTCTCGGAAGGCAGAAGGGTAGCCTTATAAAATGTAGAAAATGCAGATGGAGGTAGAGCTTAACCTCGGAAGGCAGAATGATAGCCTTATGCAATGTAGAGGATGCAGATGGAGACAGAGCTTAGTCTCGGAAGGCAGAATGGTAGCCTTATGCAATGTAAAGAATACAGATGGAGACAGAGCTTAGTCTCGAAAGGCAGAATGGTAGCCTTATGCAATGCAGGAAATGCAGATGGAGGTAGAGCTTAACCTCGGAAGGCAGAATGGTAGCCTTATGCAATGCAGAGAATGTAGATGGAGGTAGAGCTTAACCTCAGAAGGCAGAATGATAGCCTTATGCAATGCAGAGGATACAGATGGAGATAGAGCTTAGTCTCGGAAGGCAGAACGGTAGCCTTATGCAATGCAGATGATGCAGATGGAGACAGAGCTTAGTCTCTAAAGGCAGAATGGTAGCCTTATGCAATGCAGAGAATGCAGATGGAGACAGAGCTTAGTCTCGGAAGGTAGAAGGGTAGCCTTATAAAATGTAGGAAATGCAGATGGAGGTAGAGCTTAACCTCGGAAGGCAGAATGATAGCCTTATGCAATGCAGAGGATGCAGATGGAGACAGAGCTTAGTCTCGAAAGGCATAATGGTAGCCTTATGTAAGAAGCAAAAATAGCAAATGGCAATAGAGTTTTCTTAGCTGATAGCGGATTGTGGTATCGTGATTACTGGGGATATTGTGCCTGCTTGGGACACTGTTATGTGCGGATAGCAGTTACGAGCAAGGGTAACAGTTCAGAGAGTTGTATTCCTGAAATTTGTGAGTGATCGTATAGTATATTTGATGATTTTTCAACTCAAGTGTCTGCACCCAAAGAAAAATCGTGAGTTTGCAAGGGGGGAAAGGTTAGTTTGTATCCCCGCTGGCTTTGCTTGACCTACTCGGCTTTGATCTGGTGATACTGTACGTATCATTGGGGTAGCGTTGCTAAACAGAGCGATTTCAGAAATACACATGCATGATTTTAGAAAAATATAAATGCTTAATTTAAGGATAATTTTCTTTAGATGAACCAACGACTGCGACGTGATCCAAGACATTGCATCCTTTCTTGTTACGAAATTTTGAGGGTCCTCCTCAAAATTCTGGCCCAGTTTACTGGGTTGCTATTTCTAACGGCTGCTCGCGGCGAATGGCTGAAATCACTTCGGAATTTTGAGGGTCCTCCTCAAAATTCTGCCCCAATTTCCAATAGCGGGGGAAATGAAAATTTTATTAAATTGTGACCGAACCCATAGGGCTGCCTACGTATCCCTCTTAAACGGAAATCAGGTCAGGCGTAGTTCAAAATACATCATATAAGGAAAGCATAAATATTACACATAGTATCGCTTGACTGCATCTGAATTGATCGGCTTTGGACAAACTTCTCCGTCCATTTCTGTAAGTATGAGGGCTCCTCCTGTCAGAACTTGGTGAACCATGTATGAACCCTTCCAGTTAGGAGAGAATTTGCCTTTGGCTTCATCTTGATGCGGAAAAATTTTCTTTAACACCAGTTGCCCCGGTGTGAATTGTCTCGGTTTGACTCTTTTGTTGAAGGCTCTGGACATTCTGTTCTGATAGAGCTGACCGTGACAAACTGCATTCATTCTCTTTCCATCTATAAGAGTTAATTGCTCATAACGACTTCACCCATTCTGCGTCGTCGAGCTCTGCTTCCTATATGATCCTTAAGGAAGGAATTTCTACCTCAGCGGGAATGACTGCCTCTGTACCGTAGACCAGCATATAGGGGGTTGCTCCTGTCGATGTGCGGACTGTGGTGCGGTATCCCAATAAAGCAAATGATAGCTTCTCATGCCACTGCTTATGCTTCTCTATCATTTTCCTTAGTATCTTCTTGATATTCTTGTTGGCGGCCTCTATGGCTCCGTTCATCTGAGGTCTGTAAGCTATAGAATTCTTGTGTTTGATCTTGAAGGTTTCACACATGGATTTCATCAAATCACTATTGAAGTTGGAGCCATTATCAGTAATGATTGACTCTAGAATTCCGAACCGACACATGATACGGTCACGAACAAAATCCGCCACGACTTTCTTAGTCAGTGCCTTGTAATATGCTACCTCAACCCATTTGGTGAAATAATCAATTGCTACTAGGATAAACCTGTGTCCGTTTGAAGCGGCAGGTTCGATTGGTCCGATAATATCCATTTCCCAAGTAGCGAACAGCCACAGTGAGCTTGTTGCATTAAGCTCATTCGGAGGCACCTTTATCATGTCTATATGTATCTGATAACGGTGGCACTTTCGGACATACTGGATGCAGTTTGTTTCCATAGTTATCCAACATTAACCAGCTCAGAGTATTTTCTTTTCTAAAACAAAGCCATTCATATGTAGACCACAGGTCCCTACATGAATTTCCTCTAATAGTCTGGATGCTTCCTTTGTGTCGACACACCTTAGTAATCCTAAATCAGGAGTCCTCCTATACAAGATTCCTTCGTTGTGAAAGAAATTGTTGGACAACCTCCGAAGTGTGCGTTTCTGAGTAGGATTTGCAAGTTCTAGGTATTCTCCTTTCGTCAAATATTCCTTGATATCATGAAACCAAGGCTTTTCGTATGCTTCTTCCTCAATATGAGCATAGTAAGCGGGCTGATCATAGATCTTTACCGGAATGGGATCAATGAAATTCTTATCTAGATGTTGCATCATGGATGATAGGGTAGCTAGTGCATCGGCGAATTCATTCTGGACTCTGGGAACATGCTGGAATTTTGTCTTTGTGAACCTCTTTCTCAACTCCTGCACATGATGTAGATAAGGGAGTATCTTGGAGTTCTTGGTCGCCCATTCTTCTCGGACCTGATGTACAAGAAAGTCTGAATCCCCAATTACTTGCAACTCTTGGATGTTCATGTCAATGGCCATCTTGAGCCCTAAGATGTAGGCTTCGTACTTGGCCATATTGTTGGTACAAGGGAACCTGAGTTTGGCAGACACTAGATAATGCTGACCGGTTTCTGATACTAGGACCGCTCCTATGCCAACTCCTTTGAAATTTGTTGCTACATCGAAAAACATTCTCCAACCGTCATAGGATTCTGCAATGTCTTCTCCTATGAATGATACCACTTAATTAGGAAAATATGTTTTCAAGGATTCATATTCTCCGTCCACGAGATTTTCATCAAGGTGATCTGCTAGTTCCTGTCCTTTGATTGCTTTCTGAGTCACGTAGACAATGTCAAATTCACTCAACAGGATTTGCCACTTGGCCAGCTTGCCAGTGGGCATGGTCTTCTGAATGATTTACTTCAAGGGATTCATTCTTGATATGAGATATGTAGTATAGGCACAGAAGTAGTGCCTCAAATTCTGAGCTACCCAAGTCAAAGCGCAATAGGTGCGCTCTGACAGAGAATACCGAGCCTCGTACAGGGTGTACTTCTTACTGAGGTAATAGATGGCCAGCTCCTTCCTCCCCGTTTCATCATGCTGCCCCAGAACACAACCAAACACTCCATCCAACACTGCAAGGTAGATTAATAGAGGTCTACCCGGCTTAGGCGGAACTAAGACCGGTGATATTGATAGGTATTCCTTGATTCTGTCGAAAGCTTTTTTGGAAATTATCAGTCCATGTGGTAGCAGCGTCATTCTCCATCATCTTAAAGATAGGCTCACAGATGACCGTAGATTGTGCTATGAACCGGCTGATGTAGTTAAGTCTTCCCAGGAAGCTCATTACGTCCTTCTTGTTCTTTGGCGGTGGCAGTTCTTGAATACCTTTGACCTTAGATGGATCCAGTTCTATCCCTCGGCGAATCACAATGAACCCAAGTAGTTTTCCGACAGGAACCCCAAATGCACATTTCACAGGGTTCAGTTTCAGGTTGTATCTTCTCAGTCTATTGAAGAACTTCCTCACATCTTTCATGTGGTCAGTGGCTTTCTTGGACTTTATGATGACATCATCTACAAACACCTCAATCTCCTTGTGTATCATATCATGGAAGATAGTAGTCATAGCCCTCATGTAGGTGGCCCCTACATTCTTTAACCCGAATGGCATCATCTTATAGCAATACATCCCCCACGGCGTAGTGAAAGCCATTTTCTCAGCATCTTCTTTGTCCATCCAGATCTGATGATACCTAGCGAAACAATCCACAAATGACTGCAATTCATGCTTAGCGCAATTATCGATCAGGATGTGAATGTTCGGCAAGGGGAAGTCGTCCTTCGGATTGACCTGATTGAGATCCTGGTAGTTGACACAGACTCTGACCTTACCATCCTTCTTCGGCACCGGCACAATATTGGATAACCATGTCAGATATTCTACTACCCTGAGAACCTTAGCTTTGACCTGCTTAGTGACTTCTTCCTTGATTTTCAGACTCATGTCAGGTTTGACTTTCTGAGCTTTTGCTTTACCAGCGGACATGTTAGATCAGTTGGCAGTTTGTGAGCCACAATAGATGTACTCAGACTAGTCATATTATCATATGACCAGGCGAATATGTCCTCATATTCCCTTAGAAATTTTGTGTATTCCTTCTATTCTAATGGCGATTAGTG
Source organism: Nicotiana tabacum (assembly GCF_000715075.1). Lineage (NCBI taxonomy): Eukaryota > Viridiplantae > Streptophyta > Magnoliopsida > Solanales > Solanaceae > Nicotiana > Nicotiana tabacum. The sequence continues at coordinate 154,728,796 of NC_134097.1, read as the reverse complement.
AACGCTGATTCGTGTTTCTTTGACATTTTCTGCATCTCCCAAGTTAACAACTTCTGTTTCATCCAGGTTGGACTTAGGTCTGTTCACAAAATTCTCGACTTCTTTAACAATCTCTTCTGGAATGTCATCTTCCTCTGAATCTATGTCCATTTGTTGTGTTGTCTCGTTGTATGTCACAGCCATTGGTTCATCAAGATAGGTAATAGTAATGATGTAAAAGTAAAGTAATGAGAGAAAAATAATAAGAGTAGGATTTATAGGGAAAATCGAAATGCTTTGATAAATTTCGTAAATGTTTTGAACGTTGAAGATCTTATTGCGAAATTTTAAAATGCGAAAGGAAAGTCAATTAGTAAAAATAAAAGATAGTGCATGATGCTTGTTCAGCCTTTCTACCCCGAGGCTTTCTGGGCTTTGGTGGTTCTAATGGTCCAGTTATTGAGGCATGCTCCTCTGCTTACTGCCTGTATGGAAGGGCCTTGTGAAGTAAAATGATGATGAGAGTGCACGAACTAACCCTTGGGGAGGGAAATAATAAAAAAACAAAGAATAAAACAAAAGGTAACCACGTTAGTGAGGATTATAAGGAAAAGGTGTTGCGATATTTAAACACATAGTGCAAGAATGTAAATCGTGTCCTAATTTGGGAGCCTCGTTGTGCCCGAGGTAGGCCTAGCGACAAATTGATTTGGAGAACTTAGAATGCTAAATGCCTCATTTTATTGGTAAATGTAGACGAATCCCAAAACGACACTAAATAAAATGTCACTAGTGGTCATTAGCCTTATTACATTTTATAAAGCGAAAAGATATACTCCTATGTACTTGGTCCCTGAAGGACCTTCCTCAGGTTGAATGCCCTCGTTTATCAGATCCTCCAGTCAGCGTAGGTTCACCAGTAGAAATGCCTTTACCATGTGTTATCCTTCGTTTCCTTCAGCGTTCTGGCAGTCGGTGACTCTCTTCCCCACTTTCCCTTCCAATTCCAACAGACTGTACTCCAAATATTCCAACTTTTCGCTAGCTTTGGCGGCCCTCTCTTTCCACTCGTTGATTTGGTCATTTGATGGAAGACTTCTCCACCAGTCTAGCAAGAGTGGGGGTGTGCTAATCATATCGAAACTGGGGACCTCGTGCCTCATATTTCTGCAAGACAAAAGGGTTAGGCCCTTACCCCTACCAGACTCGACTATTAAATACCAACAATTAGCATAAAGCATTTAGTTCTCCAAATAAATGCACATAATGTGGTGATGTCCGTTTGGGTTCAGGGAAACCCGGTGGACTTTGGACAAGGCTATCTTAAAGAGTCATTATGCGGACAACACAATTAACTCGGCTAGGTTTGACTATGATGCATGCATAATTAAACAGAGTAAGGTTTCTATGGGGGTTTTAGACTGGTACCCTTAAGCGGACAACTCAAGAGGGAAAGGCACGGAACCGTCGACTACACCATTGATCGACTGGTTTTACCGCAACTACGCCTTTGCCGGATTTAAAGAGTGATAATATCGGAAGAGCGCAACCACTCATTATAAGCGTTGCTATAGTATTTTGTTTGGCATGAGTGGAATATGATGTTGAACATGATTATGCAATAATTAAAGCAGATTGTCACGTATTTGCACATTAGAAAAGCAGTAAATACAACAATTTTCCTAACTTTAAGCGGTAGTAAAGGAAAGCAGTAAAGGAAAGAAACAAAAAGACAAGTCAGTTTTGCAATCGAAAGAAAATTGAATGCTTAAAAGAAATAAACAAATAATTGTGCATAAAGAAGCATAAACTCACAATAATAGTCTGAAATGGTAAAAGCCTAAAATCCCCAACAGAGTCGCCATGCTGTCGCGCCCCCTTTTTCTCGCGAAAATCGGGTTTGTGACATTTGGAAGGACAACTCGTTCCCTTTCGGGAATTAGGTTTGAATTGAAGAGTTTCCACCTAATGATTAAAGTTCATTAGGACACTATGGGGGTTTGATTTGAGTAACCAGAGATTGGGTAAGGGCTTGAAATTATCCCAAGGGGAAGGTGTTAGGCATCCCTCAGGATCTACTAGTGTGGTTCCCGACCAAACTATTGTTGTGACTTAAGTGAAAATAACACATAGGCAAATAAAGGCTTCAAATAAAAGGGGATTTTCACGTAATGGTTACAAATAAACAAAAGTAAGAAAAAGGAACTAAAAGAGCTGATTTTCTTAAAACAAATGGTTAAAAAAAGATTTTAAAAGAAACAAAGAAAACAGAGGAAGGGGGGGTCCTAGGTTTATTAATAATATGGATCACCCCATACAACATTCGGTAATCACTCCTCAGTGAGGGGCTATATGTGATGTTATTGCGTGGTCATTATATCCATATTTACCCTCCCTACCCCATTAAGGTATTAAAGCGCAGATCGGTCTCGTTTACTTATTGCATGCTATTACCCGCCCCAATCTTATCAGCCCCGGAGGTACTTGGGACTACTATTCCTAAAATGGAGGAGGAATCGGGTTTATTTGTGGTTTCAAAGGTAAAAATACTAAGGCGACAAGCAAATATATATATATATATATAGCAAGTATGGGGAAGCACATAAACAAATAAGGCTCAAACAGACCTCGCTGAATCAAAGAAAAACATATAGTTTAGCATGTCTTACACGTACTGATTAGGGTCTAATTAAACTTAAAAGTTGGGGCAGACTGATTTATTGCATATTTCAGATAAGAAGCCTGAATCAGGCCTGCCTGCTGGTTGTAGTTAATAAAATCTTATTCAGTTCATAAACTGTCCTATGGCTTGCCTAAGTGATAGACGAAACCTTTAGGCATGATATCTACTGATTTCAGAAAAGCAGAAGTATACTGATTCTAAAAAAGGTTGTTAGTTATTCAGGAAAGACAAGTTTTGACAAAAGATCATAATTTCTACAGACATTAGACATTGTTGTTACTGGTTTTAGACTTATAAGCGAGTGAAACGTTTCACACTTGGTTGATAGTTCCTATAGGCATGCTTTCTATGCGTTGCTGATTTTAAAAAAAAACTTCTGGACATAATGCAGAAACCATATAGGCATGACATCTAATTGTAGTTGATTTTTAGAACCTATAGACATATTCTTTACATGCATATGCAGAAGTCACGATATCTACATGAAAGTGCATGGTCCCTATAGCCAGGGTATCTAAATGAGAATGCTGAAGTTCCTATTGACGTGGTAACTAAATGAAAATGCAGAAAAATCTTATAGACATGGCGATTAAATGCAGAAATCTTATAGGCAAGGTAGCTATATGAAAAATGCAGAAATCTTATAGGCATGGTAGCTATATTAAAAAATGCAGAATCTTATAGGCAAGTTATCTACCCCTTTTTACATGCATGGTTACCCTTCCCTTTTCACTAACCATCCCCAAAAGTTATTACAAGTTATTACAGCCCAAATAAAATAAAGAAAAATACATCAGAAATTGAAAATAACAACCAAGGAGAGCCTGATTAAAACTTCTTGTCTGAAGTATGAAGTAAACCAACTCCAAAGATCATGTTTCAAAGCCTTTCTCCCACTTGGGTGTGTCAGAGTTCCCTAAGAGTTTCATAAGAACTCCGGGCAGTGCTTACACCCAAATGTATCACCATATTAAGCCAAAGTGCAGTGTGGAAGGGTCAACCCTCAGGTGTCCAAGTTCAGAGGGAACTCAAGGTCCAAAGGCAAGCCTCAAAAAAGGGGGGGCAGAACTTAGGAACTAAGAGAGAGTACAAGTCCAAAATTCTGAAAGGGGGAAAGGTAAAGGGAAACAGCACACATAGGGATATAGGGAATGGGGAGTTACAAGAGGTAAAAACAGGCTAGTGGGCATAACCCAGCAATGGAAGATGTTGGCACACCCATAAGTCTACTTGAACACGTTGTTTAGAGGTTAGGATCCCCTAAGGGATCATGTTCAATCCATAGACAATAACTTGTATATTGCCATGTTTTAAACTGTAACTCAAAGAACATAAAGGGAAATAGGGAATAGGGATTCATAGCAGAAACAAGCAAAAGGGAATCAGCATGCTAGTTTAAGTATTTAACTCTGCAGAAGTAGTAAAGTAGACATAGATGCAGAAAGCGGTAAGTAAACACATTGTGGGGATGCTGAAATTTGAAATTAGGACATACCAGTTTCAAAGAAACAAGTAGAGAAAAATGCAGTAGCCCGGTAAAAACCTCAATGCAGACAAGAAGAGAGAGTTCTATTATGTGAGTAAGAATTCAGAAGAGATTGTGAATTGTGTTGTCTGTCGTCTGTGTTTGTAAAAAGGGTCGTGTCCTTTAAAGTGTAAAAACCAAGTAGAAATAAGGTAAGAAATAATTGAAGAGCTGATTGTCAATTAATTACACAAGACTCCCTTTAGTTAAGGGATTTAGATTCAAACGGGTATAAACCAATTAAGGAAAGAAATTAATCAAACACTTTGTGAAAAGTAGGCAATTAGGGGTGAATACATAAAAGTTATTTAAGGATAGAGTTTTTGAAATACACGATTTGTGCAAATAAGGTAAGAAAATCAATTAAGAAACAACAAATCAAAAGAGTCTGAGATTTTGTATGAATGAACCGAGTCAGAGGATGGGAAAGGTTTTTAACTTAAGGGAAATCAGCAAACAATGTAAAGGGAAACAATTAGACCCATATTCAGAGGGAAGTAGGAACTAATCACAAATTCAAAAGCTACTTTAAAGGGAAGTCTGTCATATATAAGGAGCATACGAACATGTTAAGCATGAAGGAAGACTGTAGTGTCATTGTAAAGTCAGTAGAAAATCCAGTATAGAAAAGTTTAGCAAAAGGTCAGAGTCATATGAAAGCAAGGAATGGGTCTGAAAGAGTTAGGGGTTTTGAAAACCCTAAGTTCAATCAAATCACATAATCAGCTTGGCGGAACCCCCAAATTCTAGGGTTTTCACATTGAATCAAGTACAGAGATGAGAAGGCAAGTAGTTAAAACAGGCTCAGAGGTTTCAGAGTTGAAACCTCTTGCATGCTTCTTTCATCAACAGAAACTCATGAGAAAAACATGATAGCAAAGTAACATGAGGAACACAGTAGAAGCACTCAAAAGAAAAATACTGATAGGAACAGTAAAAGAAACATGCTTAAGAGATTTTTCAGAAGAAACTTAAACAGGGCTTAATAGAAGGAAAATAAGGAAACTTAAGAACTTAGCAGGAAAACACAGTAGGAGAAACATGCTGGAACATAGTAGAAGACAAAAATATAAGAACACAGTAGAAAAGTACACGAGAGCATGGTATGGAAAAGATGGTAGAAGAACATATAAGCATGGAGTATATAAAACTCAGTAAAAGAACATACAAGAACGGAGTGTAAAAACTTAGTAAAAGAACATACAATAACGGGGTGTAAAAACTCAGTAAAAGAACATACAAGGTAGAAGAAAACATAAGAAAACAATAGAGGTAAATTAACACAAAAGACAAAGGAGAGAAAGTCATAGAAACACTTAAGCATTTTCAGAAAACTCTAAATCGGAAACGAAGCGGGTTTGAAAGTAATTTTTGAAAGAAAAGTTAGGGAAATCATTTGAAACTCAATGAGAGCATAGATACACAACGGATCTAAGGATATCGGATGAAACCTCAAAGGGTTAGGGTTTCAGAAGAACCCTAGAGATGAGAAAGGCTTTGAAAGGTCACTGATTTGAGTCGGAAAGGTCAGAACCAGGCTCAAAACACCATGGTACGCTGGAGCAAGGCCGGTGATGACACTAGAACCTTTAATCGGAAGAGGTCTGGGTGCAAACCTTCGAGGTCAGGCCTCGAATCTTCGTGTATCAGGCGCGTGGGAGCAAGAGAAGGTGAGTATAAGACTCCCATAGCCTGAGAAGCCATGGATTCCGGTGGGTTTCAAGGTGGAGGTGGTAGTAAGAGGCGGTTAGGGTTTGGGAATGTTCGAGAGAGTTTGAGAGAGTTTAAGAGTTCAGAGGTGGATGATAGGTGAGAAATGAGAAGGTTAGGGTGGTCGTTTGGGTTAAACTAGGTAAGAGTGAATTGGGGTCGTTGATCTCAGAGATCAACGGCCAGGATGAGAGGGGTCTGGGTCGGGTAGGATTTAATCGGGTCAGGGGAGGGTTTAAATTAAAATTGGGTTGGGGAATTGAGATTGGGAATTGGGTTCATTTGGGGCTCAAATAAGGCTAAAATTGAAATAAATGGGGGTGACATTTAAATAGTCATTTTTCCTTTATTTATTTTATAAAAATAGTAAAATAATTTCTGGAAATAAATTAAAGGTACTAAATCGATTATTTGGGAATAATTATTGGTTTTTTCTGATAAAATAAGGCGATAAATTTATTTAAAAATTGGAAAAATAATAAAACACTTGGACATGATTATTGTTACACGGTGCCTTCCTGAGATTCTTTGGAAGGACGACGTAAGGCTAAGCAACTGATGTCAGTGCATTTGTTGTCTGCCAACTAAGGTCCCCTCTGTACGCTAGACTAGATTGTCAGTGTCGTACGGAAAAACCAATATCAAGAGCAATTGAGAGAATAGGAATGAGTATTGAGAATGAAAGAAAGCTTGATTGCATTAATGAAAGCTATTACAGAAAGGCAACGCGGTGTCGAGGGGGAGAGACACCAGTACAGAGAATTGTTTGCTTGCTAGAAAGTTTGATTGCTTGATCCCCCCTAATAATGCTTAAAAAAATTATCCAAAGCTACAAGACTAGACTTGATTAAGCTAGAGAAACATAATGGAAGTACATGGAATAAAACTACTCTATATTTACAATGAAAAAGACTTAGTTTGCTATAAAGCAGAAATAGGTCAGTTGTCACTAGCATAGTCTTTGGCATTAGGGTCTGCACGCGCGGCATTGTCTGCGCGCGCAGCGCTGTTGGCATCTGCCCGCGATTGGGCGCTGGCGAGGTATATTGGTGGGGCGACAGAGGCACATGCGCGCTTGTCACTTGGCGCGGCCAAGACCACGGGGCTGTCCGTGACGCTAGGCATTAGAAGGCACGGGGAGCGCCCAAGGGGTCATGGGGCACGGCTGAAAAGCCGCCCATGACATTCTCCCCCACCTGAGTTGGCGACGTCCTCGGCGCCTTACTTGCAAGATGATCTTCAATTAGGCTCTTGTAGGCTTTGAGGTTTGTTCCCCTCTCCCAAGTGTTCTCCTCTGCATCACAACCTTGCCATTTCACCAAGAACTCTTGGTGATCTTTCCTTGAGGCATGAATCACTCTATCATCAAGGATAGCTTCAACACACCTTTTTATGGTTAAATTGGGCCCTCGAAAACTGGGTATTGTGAGCTGGATCCTTGAAGGATCCTCCGTGTCTTCCCGAAAAGGTTTCAGGAGGCTGACATGGAAGACAGGATGAATTTTCCACCAAGCTGGGGTATCCACCCGGTATGCAACTTTCCCAATGCGCCTTTCAATGGACAAGGGTCCAATGTATTTTTGCAATAGGCGAGGGTCATGGACCCCCGCAAATAAGTAACGCTTTGGAATTTTGACCATAACTTTGTCTCCTACTTGGTATTCAGCAAAGCGACGATTATGATCAGCATGCCTCTTCATCCACTTTTGAGCCTTGACAAGATAGCTCCGCACTATCTCCAAATTTTGCTTCCACTCTTTAGAGAAGCTAGCAGCTCGAGGAGATTTAGACATATTTGGTGCATTGACTGTGTGTGGGAGTAGCAGTTGATATCCGGTAACAATTTAAAAAGCGTTTTTGTTTGTACTAGAGCTCTTTTGTGAATTGAAACACAGTTGAGCAGCATCCAGAAGCTTCACCCAATTCTTCTACGATCCGGTTACAAAATGATGGAGATATTCCTCCAACATACCATTGAACCGCTCCGTCTGGCCATCAGATTGCGGATGAAAACTTGAGATGTGACTCAGCTTCGACCCAAGGCACTTAAAGAGTTGGGTCCAAAAGTTACTAGTAAAGCGTGAGTCATAATCATTAACAATGTCTTTGGGCAGGCCCCAATATTTGACGACATGAGAGAAGAAGAGTTGAGTTGTATCTTCTGCTGATATATATTGTGGGGCAGCAATAAAGGTAGCATACTTGGAAAACCTATCTACCACAACCAAGATAGTTGTTAGATCTCCGACCTTGGGCAATCTGGTGATGAAATCCAGGGAAACACTTTCCCAAGGTCTCTTTGGGACAGCTAGTGGTTCCAAGAGTCTCGCCTGTGTTACACGGTCTGACTTGTCCTTCTGGCATACTAGACAAGTCTTCACATACTGAGCAACGTCATCGACCATTTGAGGCCAATAATATGCACGGCGAAGTAACGCCATAGTGCGTTCTTCACCGGGATGGCCGGCCCACAGAGTATCATGACATTCAGCCAGAAGAGTCCTTCGTAGATCTCCTCCTTTAGGAACATAAAGTCGGTTCTCTTTCACTTTCAGAAAACCATCTTCCATGTAGAACTGGCGAGTCTTGCCCTGTCCTACCAAATCAACCAAATACTGTGCAGCAGGATCTTTGATGAGTAAATCATGTATCTGGTCCTTGATGGAGGTGGCTACTTCGCTCCCCCTTGGGGTGGAGAGTAGGCACATCGATGCTAGATCAGCTCTCCGACTAAGTGCATCAGCCACATAATTGGTCTTCCCACTTCGGTACTCCAGGTTGAAGTGGAATTCAGCTAGGAGTTCCTGCCACCTGGCCTGTCGACCATTCAACTTCGGTTGGGTCATGAAATGGCTAACAGCTGTATTGTCTATCTTGACCACGAATGGGGTCCCCAGCAGATAGTGCCTCCAGAGGCGCAAGTAGTGGACGACAACCAATAATTCTTTCTCATGGGCGGCATAGCGCCGCTCTGCATCTTTCAGCTTCCGACTCTCGCACGCTACAGGATGCCCTTCTTGTAGCAGGACTCCACCGAGGGCATAGTCAGATGCATCTATTTGTACTTTGAATGGCTTGGCCAGATCAGGAAGGGCCAAGACGGGGCTACTAGTCATAGCCGCTTTCAATGCGTTGAAGGCTTCCGCTCGCTTGGGTCCCCATTCCCAAGGTGTGACCTTCTTGAGGAGTTCTGTCAATGGTACTGCAATGAGGGAGTAGTTTTTCACAAATCGCCGATAGAAATTGCATAGACCAAGGAACGCCCTCAAGGCGTGGATATCCTTAGGCGGCGGCCAATCTGTGATTGCATGAATCTTCTGCTGGTCCATCTTGATCCGCCCTTCCTCGATGACATGTCCGAGGAAGTCAATTTGCTTTTAAGCAAAGGACTACTTAGATAGCTTCGCATATATTTCATGCTCCCGCAATCGAGCTAGGACCTTCCGCAAGTGCATCAGGTGTTCCTCCAATATTTGGCTATATACCACAATGTCATCCAAGTAGACCACCACGAATTCATCAATGTACTCTCGGAAGACTTGGTTCATCAAAGTGCAAAACATAGTTGGGGTGTTAGTCAAGCCGAATGGCATAACCAGGAAATCGTACGACCCATATCTTGTCACGCAGGTCGTCTTGTGTTCATCACCCTCTACACTCCGAACTTGCCAATAACCTGTCTTCAGGTCTATTTTGGTGAACACCGTCGCACCACCCAGTCTATGGAACAAGTCTACCATTAGTGGAATAGGATACTTGTTCTTCACAGTAATTTTGTTTAGAGCCCGATAGTCCACACAGAGTCGTAGACTACCATCATGTTTCTTTTGGAATAGCACAGGGGACCCGTATGAGGATTTGTAGGGAACGATAATCCCTGTGTCTAGCATTTCCGTCAATTGTCTCCGAAGCTCGGTGAGTTTGGGTTGTGACATTCTGTAAGGCGCCCGGCACCAGCTTAATCTCATGGTCCTCATTGTGCCTAGGCGGTAGTTGCTTTGGCATGTCTTGTGGCATGACATCTTCAAACTCTAGTAGTAGCTCCTTCACGGGTTTAGGAATGGGACCCAAGGAGCGTTCTACATCTTCGATGCAGAGGGTTGCCAGGAATGTGGGTTCATTTCTTTTGACCCAAGGCCGAGATGTTTTTAACGGCCATCTTCATGGGCATGCACAGGATAATGCAGGGCTTGGTCCCGTTTGCTCCCATCATCAGTAACATGTCAGCATACAGTACAGGCATGGTGTTGGTTTGCCTCAGGAATTCCAATCCAACTATCAACTCGAAGTCATCTATGATCACCATGCGCAGGTTGACTTTTCCTTCGTTAGGGCCAAGCTTCAGCGGTACTTCTTTGGCTATTCCAACCACTGGCTGGGAAGGTGAGTTGATAGCCTTGACACGGCCTCTACATTTCCCTACAACTAGACCAAGGCGCTCCACCTGAGTCAAGGCTAAGTAGTTGTGGGTAGCACCCGTGTCTACCATGGCCCGAATGGTCTTGCCATTCACCTTCATCTCAACGAACATTAAGGTCCTCTCGTGCTTAAGAGGAGTCTCATCACCCGCCTTCTTTTTCCCTTTCTTAGTGATTGGACATGGGTCCTTCTTCTTACGGATACCAGCACTAGTCTCTGCTAATGCCTCAGAAATGGAGCCAACAATTGCATTGAAGGCACCTACTGGTTCAGTCTGATCTGCATCGTCTGAGTCATCATAAGTCCCATCATCAAAAGTCTGATGAGCATTCATCTGTGCATGTGGGCACTCATTGTTCCAATGTGGTCCGCCACAATGACGGCATCCTAAAAGAGGCTTTCTCCCCCGATCATTGTTGTTAGACGCAACACTATTGCTGCCTGTGGAGGGAGCCTTAGGTATGGTTGAGCCCCGATCTCCCCCACTTCTGCAAGGGCCACCATTGCTAGATTGGCCCCCTTTGAATCCCGCTCGTGCAGGCGGCTGAGGCCTATCCTTCCGAGCTTCCATTTGATAGTCCCCAAGGCATTCAGCTGCTTGGATCGCCTTGAGCGGGGTATCTACCCGTTGTCTTTGTAGCTCCATACGGGCATAAGGTTTCAGCCCTTCTAGGAAAGTAAAGAGCTTGTCTTTGTCCCCTATGTCGCGTATGCTTAGCATGAGTGCGGATAATTCCCGCACGTAGTCTCGCACGGATTTGGTCTGGCGGAGCTCCCGTAGCTTTCTCCTTGAATTGTGTTCAACATTTTCGGGGCAGAACTGTAGGCGTATGGCTGCCTTCAGTTCTGCCCATGTTTCCAGAGTATCTTCACCAACCTTGATGGATTCGTATTTCACCCTCCATCAGAGTTTAGCATCACCCTGAAGATACATGGCAGCAGTTGCTACCTTCTTAGCTTCTTCTAAGCCCCCAACAGCATCGAAATATTGTTCGACATCAAAGATGAAGTTCTCCACTTCCTTGGCATTCCTAGCTCCACTGTATAGCTCCACTGTATGGCTTTGGATCAGGAATTTTCAGTTTTTGTGTCGCGGAAGTGGGGTTTGCAGCACCCCCGATCTGGTTTCCACCGCCTCGCAGCAGGTCCTATAAAGTAGCATTGACGACATTGAGCTTGTCTATCAAGTCGTCAATAGTTTGTTGCATGACAGTCACCCTGTCTGCCTCTTGTGCCCTGTAAGCTAAATCCTCGGCACACTCCTGTTGGAGTCCCTCGAATTTGCCAAAACTTTTGGTTGCCTCTGTGGCTGCCATTTGCCGGTTTCCCTCGGAGTCACGACTGATGTTTTCTATGTCAACTTCGGCCTGGAGCACCTTGCGGTCCAGGTCGTCCAACCTTTGCCCTAGGCTGGTTCTTAGTTCAGGCACCGTATCAATGAGGGGCAGTAATCCGTCAATCGTCTGTTCAAGGGCCGCAATGCGGTCCCCATGATTCACCATAGTCAGAAATGTTGGTAATGGAAATGCGTTCCCTCGTCCGATGTAGATCCTAGGCTCTGATACCAACTGTTACGCGGAGCCTTCCTGATATTCCTTGGAAGGACGATGTAAGGCTAAACAACTGATGTCAGTGCTTTTGTTGTCCGCCAACTGAGGTCCCCTTCGTACGCTAGACTAGATTGTCAGTGTCGTATGGGAAAACCAATGTCAAGAGCAATTGAGAGAATAGGAATGAGAATTGAGAATGAAAGAAAGTTTGATTGCATTAATGAAAGCTATTACAGAAAGGCAACGCGGTGTCGAGGGGGAGAGACACCAGTACAGAGAATTGTTTGCTTGCTAGAAAGTTTGATTGCTTGATCCCCCCTAATAATGCTTAAAATAATAATCCAAAGCTACAAGACTAGACTTGATTAAGCTAGAGAAACATAATGGAAGTACATGGAATAAAACTACTCTATATTTACAATGAAAAAGACTTAGTTTGCTATAAGGCAGAAACAGGTCAGTTGTCAGCAGCATAGTCTTTGGCATCAGGGTCTGTGCGCGCGGCGCTGTTGGCATCTGCCTGCGGTTGGGAGCTGGCGAGGGATATCGGTGGGGTGACAGAGGTACATGCGCGCTTGTCACTTGGCGCGGCCAAGACCACGGGGTCATCCGTGGTGCTAGGCATTGGAAGGCTTGCTAGGACGCCACGGGGCTCGCCCAAGGGGTCATGGGGCACGGCTGAAAAGCCGCCCATGACATTATATATGCATACGTATGCTATTTTGAAAGTATTTTTCATATAAAAAATATATAGGAAAAAAATTGGGTATCAACAGTTGCCCCTCTTTACCCGGGAAGGATGAAAGAGTTGTCGGGTAAAGATATGATGGCCAATTTTTACCGAACGGAATGGTTTGAAGAATTTGATCGAGCTCTAGATCCTGAGCTACCTACATATCCCTGGTCTTACAGGAATCAGGTCATACGTAGTCCAGGATCTGTCAGAGGAATATGCCGATGGAGATTTTCCAAGACGAACGCGAGATTTAGTTTAGGATGGATGGTTAAAGTTTAATAGGGTTGCGGGAACTAGAGAGGGATTACTCCTGCTGAGACGACCGCTGCTCGTCAGTTTACCTGCAAACAAGCAATGTATTGTGCGAAAATTTAAACATGATGCAAGTTCTCGTCGGTCCATGAAATGTTGTCTTTGGATGGTTAGGATGACGTCGTCAGACCATGATGTCCTGGGCCATGAAGCGTATAATAAGGATTCGCAGGCCATGAAATGGTGCTCCCGGGCTATGAGAATGATGCCTCCGATCTATGATGCCTTTGAATAATGATATGCAAAAGATAAAAGGGGTTCTCATGCCATGGCATGGCGTTCTCGGGCTATGAAAATGGTGTCTTAGAAGAATGACGCCTTTAGACAATTTTGGCGATCTTTCAGCCCATAGAATGCAGTAGGTGGCGATCTTTTAGCCTATGAAAACGTAAAATAAAGCGGTGATATTTCAGCCATGCAAGTGTGAAGGTGGCGATATTTCTGCCATGCAAGATGTAAATGAAGTGGAGATCTTTCAGCCGATGCAAAATGTAAATGAAGTGGTGATATTTCAGCCATGCAAGATATAAATGAAATGGCAATCTTTCATCTGATGCAAGATGTAAATAAGGTGGCGATATTTCATCCATGCAAGATGTCAATGAAGTGGCGATCTTTCAGCCATGCAAAATGTAAATAAGGTGGCGATATTTCTTCCATGCAAGATGTAAATAAAGTGGTGATCTTTCAGCCGATGCAAGGTATATATACAGTGGCGATCTTTCAGTCGATGCAAGATGTAAATAAAGTGGCGATCTTTCAGCCATGCAAGATGGAGGTAGAGCTTAACCTCGGAAGGTAGAATGGTAGCCTTATGCAATGCAAAGAATGCAGATGGAGGTAGAGCTTAACCTCGGAAGGCAGAATGATAGCCTTATGCAATGCAGAGGATGCAGATGAAGATAGAGCTTAGTCTCGGAAGGCAGAATGGTAGCCTTATGCAATGCAGAGAATGCAGATGGAGACAAAGCTTAGTCTCGGAAGGCAGAAAGGTTGCCTTATGCAATGACGAAAATGCAAATGGAGGTAGAGCTTAACCTCGGAAGGCAGAATGGTAGCATTATGCAATGCAGAGAATGTAGATGGAGGTAGAGATTAACCTCGGAAGGCATAATGGTAGCCTTATGCAATGCAGATGATGCATATGGAGACAGAGCTTAGTCTCGGAAGGTAGAATGGTAGCCTTATGCAATGCAGATGATGCATATGGAGACAGAGCTTAGTCTCGGAAGGTAGAATGGTAGCCTTATGCAATGTAGAGAATGGATATAGAGACAGAGCTTAGTCTCGGAAGGCAGAAGGGTAGCCTTATGCAATGTAGGAAATGTAGATGGAGGTAGAGCTTAACCTCGGAAGGCAGAATGATAGCCTTATGCAATGCAGAGGATGCAGATGGAGACAGAGCTTAGTCTCGGAAGGCAGAATGGTAGCCTTATATAGGAAGTAAAAATAGCAAATGGCAATAGAGTTTTCTTAGCTGATAGCAGATTGTGGTATCGTGATTGCTGGGGATATTATGCCTGCTGGGGACACTGTTGTGTGCGGATAGCAGTTACCAAAAATGGTAATTTGGGAAATGATAATTTGGCAGTAGAAGTACAGTAGAAGAACATGATAGCAAAGTAACATGCGGAACACAGTAGAAGCACTGAAAAGAAAAACACTGATAGGAACAGTAAAAGAAACATGCTTAAGAGATTTTTCACAAGAAACTTAAACAGGGCTTAATATAAGGAAAATAAGGAAACTTAAGAACTTAGCAGGAAAATACAGTAGGAGAAACATGCTGGAACATAGTAGAATACAAAAATATAAGAACACAGTAGAAAAGCATACGAGAGCATGGTATTGAAAACATGGTAGAAGAACATACTAAAACTTAGTAAAAGAACATACAAGAATGGAGTGTAAAAACTCAGTAAAAGAACATACAAGAACGGGGTGTAAAAACTCAGTAAAAGAACATACAAGGTAGAAGAAAATATAAGAACACAATAAAGGCAAATAAACACAAAAGACAAAGGAGAGAAAGTCAGAGAAATACTTAAGCATTTTCATAAAACCCTAAATCGGAAACGAAGCGGTTTTGAAAGTAATTTTTGAAAGAAAAGTTAGGGAAATCATTTGAAAACTCAAGGAGAGCACAGATACACAACGGATCTAAATAGATCGGAGAAAACCTCGAAGGGTTACGGTTTCAGAAGAACCCTAGAGATGAGAAAGGCTTTGAAAGGTCACCGATCTGAGTCGAAGAGGTCAGAACTAGGCTCAAAACACCATGGTACACCGGAGCAAGGCCGGCGATGACTCTGGAACCTTGAATCGGTAGAGGTATAGGTGCAAACCTTCAAGGTCAGGCCTCTAATCTTCATGTATCAGGCGTGTGGGAGCAAGAGAAGGTGAGTATAAGACTCCCATAGCCTGAGAAGCCGTGGATTCCGGTGGGTTTCAAGGTAGAGGTGGTGGTAAGAGGAGGTTAGGGTTTGGGAATGTTCGAGAGAGTTTGAGAGTTCAGAGGCGGATGGTAGTTGAGAAATGAGAAGGTTAAGGTGGTCGTTTGGGTTAAAAAGGTAAGAGTGAATATGGGTCATTGGTCTCAGAGATCAACGGCCAGGATGAGAGGGGTTTGGGTCGGGTAGGATTTAATCGGGTTAGGGGAGGGGTTAAATTAAATTGGGTTGGGGAATTGAGATTGAGAATTGGGATCATTTGGGGCTCAAATAAGGCTAAAATTGAGATAAATAGGGCTGACGTTTAAATAGCCATTTTTTCCTTATTTATATTATAAAAATAGTAAAATATTTTTTGGAAATAAATTAAAGGCACTAAATCGATTAATAATATGTAAATATTAAACTAAAAATACTGGAAGCAGATTTGTAATTATAAACACAATTAAATCTTAAAATAGGCTAAAATTGCAATTAAATGATATTTAACTTTAAAATGCTAAATAAATCTGTAAAAAATATGCAAAATGTACCTTAGCTATATTTTGGTATAAATATGAGAATTCAATAAAGGAGTTACCAAAAATGATAATTTGGGAAATAATTATTGGTTTTTCTGATAAAATAAGGCGATAAATTGATTTAAAAATCTTTTAAAAATTGGAAAAATAATAAAATACTTGGACATGCTTATATATGCATACTTATGCTATTTTGAAAGTATTTTGCATATGAAAAATATATAGGGAAAAAATTGGGTATCAACAGGGAGCAGAGATATACCAAATAAAGCTGAGACTATTGGGAAGTCATTACTATAAGAAAATGTGACATTTGAGCAGAACAATGCGTCTAAGGAGGAATTCTCCAATTAATGGTTTGCTTAGTAACATAAATCCTTTCTGACAAAACATGGATGTCATATTATTATTGTGTTACTTCAAGCCTAGTAACGGAGATTGCCTACACACTAGTTTTGAAGTAGGGGCGTTTGTAGGCATATAAATTTTATTGAATTAAATTCATAAAATAATTTGGAATATATTTAAAATTCAAGATATATTAGTCCAAATAACTATTATGGGCTTGTTGTAAAACCTAGAGTTAATGTGGATGTCCACTACCCCCACTATTTTTACCCATGATGTAAATAACCTCCCACTACTCATCACCATTATGATTGTAACTCCCACACCTCCATAACCCCTCCCCATGATCTCAATTGTTAATGTCATGTTTAAGACAATCACCTTCTATGTAATAGTATAAATAGATGCATGAAATGTCATATGGGATACACTTGAACACTTGATGAAATAAGAAAGCAATCTCTTCTTCTCTTCTTCTACTTATCTTCTTGTTTTATATTGTTACTTTGAGCTACATTTCTTGATACGTTATCAGCACGAAGTTGAGCTTTTTTGTTGTCCGGGTATATTTGTTCATTTTGTTTTCTTCGTTGTATATTTTGATTTCATGATTAGTGTCTTTCATATGCAGTTTTATAATTTCTCACATCTCTAGATATATGTAAAAACTAAAGAATTCTATGTTTCTTTATTTTAAATTATTTGCATGATTGTCATGGAAAAGTTGCTAATTTTCATGTTAATAGAATTAATTGAAAGAAGAATACTTGTTTTATGTTGTTCAACATTTGAAATTGTGTTAAAGTTAGAAAACATTTTTGTTCTATAGTTAACATCAAAGATATACTAATAATTTGAAGAATAAAATAGTATTCTTTTCTATGGAATTGTCACTTTAGTATATATAGATCACAAATTTGATATTATGTCAATTTTTATGATTCTTTACGCTATTATCCTAATGATTTCTAATTATTTATTATCTTTGATAGTTTTTACTATGTCGAATTTGTCAAAGCTTGAGTTTGTAACACTTGACATTTCTAGAAAGAATTACCTATCATGGGTTCTTGATGCTGAGATTCACTTAGCTGCTAAAGGCCTTGGTGACACCATTACTCAGGGTAATGAGGCATCAAGCCAGGACAAAGCGAAGGCCATGATTTTCCTTCGTCATCATTTGGACGAAAGTTGAATATTTGACAGTGAAAGATCCACTTGAATTGTGGACTGGCATGAAGGAAAGGTATGATCACCTTAAGGCTACAGTATTTCCAAGGGCTCAATATGAGTGGATGCACTTACGGTTGCAAGATTTTAAGACCGTAAGTGAATATAACTCTGTTGTATTTCGAATAACTTTCCTATTAAAATTATGTGGGGATGTTATGAATGATGAGGATTTGTTGGAAAAGACTCTTACAATTTTTCATGCCTCAAATATGGTATTATAGCAGCAATACCGTGAAAGGGGTTTTAAAAAGTATTCTGAATTGATCTCATGCCTTCTGGTGGCTGAGCAACATAATACCCTTTTGCTGAAAATTCATGAAGCTCGTCCCACAGGGTCAGCTTTACTTCCTAAAGCGAATATGGCAGCTAGACGTGATAAGTCTGGAAAAATAGAATAATAATCATGGCCATATGAATATACGTGGGCATGGCAATGATAAGAGACGATATGATAGTCGTCATCGTGGTGGTCATGGCAAACGAGAGAACAATATGGGTTCTCAAAACAATCCTTCAAGAGGCAAAAGCGGTAACTGCCACCGCTGTGGCATGAAAGGTCATTGGAATATTGAATGTCGTGAACCTGAGCATTTTGTCAGGCTTTATCAAAACTTCATCAAAAGAAAGGTAATTAATGTTGGAGCATCTTCTGTTAATGCCCCAATGGAGTCTCACTTGACCTTTCAGAATGATTTTGAGGCAGGGCCTTCAAACAAAAATGATGACAATGCCGAGGCAAATCTTGCTTTGAATCAATAATTAAGAACAAGCCTCTGTCAGGATAAACTTTATAGTATCAATATTTCACTACAAAAAAACTGGATTTAGCTATGAACGTCGTCGCTAATCTTTCGCTAAATCGCCCGTAGTCGTAGCTAGCAGAATTTCTTGATAATTTGTCGCTAAATTAGATTAGCGACGAATTTTTGTGTTTAGCTACAAAATTGTCCGTCGCTAAAACTAGATTTTTTTAGTAGCATTGTTCATATCTTAAGCAAAAGCTTCAGCAAGGATAAATTTTGCAATGGCAACGTTATTGCTTCAAGAATTTCATACGAATACTATTTAAGACTATAGCAATGTGGGATTTGCGATTCTAAGGGTGTACGGTACAATCTTTCTCAAATATATTATACGAATTTTTCCCTACTCCAGGTATGTTAAGGCTATCCCTTCTTTCTTTTGGCATAATCTATACGACACGAACGAAAAGAGCAAATGCACAAATTCCATAAATGACTCTATTCATAGAAGTATTAGAGATATCTATGTTCTTGAATTTTCATGTGTCATAATATTTTATCATTTGTTCATGGGTCTCAGAAAAATATGAAAGTTGAAAAGAGTTTACTTTATGATATTACTCAAAGGCAAAATGGTCTTATGACTTTCCGAAAGATTTTATCAACGTACTTTTCATACATTCCATTCATGTACATTGACCCATGACCAGATGGCATTATATATGGGTATATATGTATGTATATATATGTATATGGGATATGAGAAAGGTTATGGCGTTATATATGCACCACCACCTGATCAGCTGGTATACGTTGATGATTTTACCCACAGTGGCCAAGATGATATGATTGGATGCCCTCAGAGGATGATGAGGTTATGAAGCATGTACCTATGCACGATATGACATTCATACGCATATGCATGATACTATAATTATTTCATGATTTACAAAATTATTCAGACTTACAGGTGGAGTCGTTTACTCTATATTTCCTCCATGTCTGTTATGTACTTATTTATGTGCCTTACATACTCAGTACATTATTCATACTGATGTCCAAGTAGGTTATCTGCTCAGCAGAAGATATTGGTGCACTCCATTTGCTTCGGAGTTGCTTGTTTGATTAGTATGAGTTAGATGTGTATTATTTGGTATGG
This sequence comes from Nicotiana tabacum, assembly GCF_000715075.1. NCBI lineage: Eukaryota > Viridiplantae > Streptophyta > Magnoliopsida > Solanales > Solanaceae > Nicotiana > Nicotiana tabacum. The sequence goes on along the minus strand of NC_134097.1, from coordinate 154,709,428 downwards.
CGGGACTCTGTCCCGACGTTTATAAAAATTATGTATTCTTAGAGGCTTGTAGATAGATGTAATGTACGTAAAAGATTATATGGCCTTGTCGGCCTATGTTTAGTGTTCGAGTGGTTATTTTGGACTTAGAGGCCCATATGTCTTATGTATAAGTTGGTATTACCTGTTGTGTTCTACCTATTTCACGGCAGCCTCTCCGGCTTAGTTATTTATGATAGTATGACATGAAAAGATACGTTATATTGGTACTCAGTTGAGTAAGGTACCGGGTACCCGTCGCGCTCCATCGGTTTGGGTCGTAACATCGATGATCTTACTCATTTGGAAGTTGAAGACTTCTTTGGAGATCAAAACTAAAGTTTGATCATTTTACTGGGGAATGCAATTATGTTACTTTTATTTTCAGTGATTTTTTTTGTCTCGTTCTAAAGTTGTTTTTTATTTTCACGTAGTACTTAAGTTGTCTTATGTTGTCGTTGGTAATGTTAGTTTTTGCGTATTTCTCATGATGTACTTTTATTTTATTCTTTTATGAAGAAATTAAAATTCTCCAGTCTCCAAGTGGATCCAAGATGAGTAATGAAGATTTATGTCTTTTGGACAATATTAAGAGAAAAGAAATTTTTCTCTTATTTGGTTATGAAAAAGGCCTATGTTAATACAATATCCGGTAGTACAAAGTTGATTGAGGGCTCTAGAAGAGCGGCCTTATTACTACCTAGAGGAACGATATTAACTATTGATAATGCATTGTATTGTAGTAAGTCTCAAAAAAACTTGTTGAGTTTCAAATCTATTCTCCAAAATGGCTACCATGTTGAGATATCAAACTAAGGAAAGATAGAATACCTTTATATTACTACAATAAAAGCGGGGGAAAAATATGTGCACGAAAAATTACCCACATTTTCTTCTAGGTTGTACCATACTAATATTGGTGTGGTTGAATCACATGCCATAGTAAACAAAAGGTTTACTACTTCTAATGATTTTATCATTTGGCATGACCGGTTGGGCCATCCCAGTTTTAACATGATGCGCAAAATAATAGAGAATTCAAATGGGCATACATTGAAGAATAAGAAGATTCTTCAATTTAAGGAATTCTCTTGTGCTGCTTGTTCTCAAGGAAAATTGGTCATTAAACCATCAGCAGCTAAAGTTGGGATTGCATCCCCTGCATTTTTGGAACGTATACAGGGTGATATATGTGGGCCTATACACCCTCCTTGTGGACCATTCAAGTATTTTATGGTCTTGATAGATGCATCTACAAGATGGTCACATGTATGCTTATTGTCAACTCGTAATATGGCATTTGCGAGATTGTTGGCCCAAATAATAAGGTTAAGAGCACAATTTCTAGATTATGTAATTAAGACAATTCGTCTTGATAATGCTGGTAAATTTACATCTCAGGCCTTTACTGATTATAGTATGGCCACTGGAATAAAAGTTGAGCATCCGATTGCTCATGTTCATACTCAAAATGGTCTAGCAAAATCATTGATTAAACGCCTCCAATTAATAGCTAGACCATTGCTAATGAGGAAAAAACTTTCCCTTTCAGTGTGGGGACATGCTATTTTGCATGCAGCAGTACTTGTGCGCATAAGGCCAACCAGTTATCATAATGTCTCCCCATTACAGTTGGCTTTTGGTCAGGAGCCAAATATTTCCCATCTAAGAATCTTTGGATGTGTGGTATATGTTTCAATTGCTCCATCACAAGGCACAAAGATGGGTCCCCAAAGAAGGTTGAGAGTATATGTTGGTTATGAATCTCCTTCTATTATTAAATATCTGGAACTTATGATAGGAGATTTGTTTACAGCCAGATTTGTTGATTGTCATTTTGATGAATCAGTTTTTCCAACATTAGGGGAAGAAAATAAATAGCAAGAAAAAGATATAGATTGGAACTTATTATCTCTATCTCATTTGGATCCTCGTACAAATCAATGTGAACAAGAAGTTTAAAAGATCATTTATATGCAAAATATTGCAAATTAATTGCCAGATGCATTTACTAACCTTCCACGGGTTACTAAATCGCATATTCTAGCTATAAATGCTCCAATTCGAGTTGATGTCTCAACTGGACAGTATGATAATGCAAATGAGTCTAGGCCACGCCTTAAACATGGTAGACCAATCGGTTCCAAGGATAAGAATCCCCGAAAAAGGAAAGGAGCAAATAATCAAGTTGATCATAATATGGAGACAATTGCTCAAGAGGAGCACAAAGACATAATAATTGATAAGACCTCACATGAGGTTCTAGTACCTGGAAATAATGAAAATGAAGAGATTTCAATAAGTTATATCTCTACGGGAAAAAGGTGGAACCGGAATAATGTTGTTGTTGACAATAATTTTGCATATAATGTTGTTGTTGAAGTAATGCAACAAGATGAGGATCTTGAGCCAAAATCTGTCGATGAATGTAGACAGAGAAATGATTGGCTAAAATGAAAAAATACAATTCAAGCGAAATTGTCTTCACTCGAAAAACATAAAGTTTTCAGACAAATAGTCTGAACGCCTGAAAGTGTCGAGCCAGTGAGGTACAAGTGGGTTTTTGTGTGAAAACAAAATGAGAAAGTAAAGTCGTAAGATATAAAACATGACTTGTGGCACAAGGGTTTTTGCAAAGGTCTGGCATTGATTATATGGAGACATATTCTCCTGTAGTAGACGCAATTACCTTCAGGTGTCTAATAAATCTGGCAGTCCATGAAAAGCTTGATATGCGATTGATGGATATTGTCACGACCTACTTATATGGCTCACTGGACAATGAATTTTTTATGAAAATCCCTGGAGGATTTAAAGTTCATAAAGCACATAAAAGTTCAAGAGAAACTTGTTCAATAAAGCTTCAAAAATCCTTATACGGATTAAAGCAATCAGGGAGGATGTGATACAATCGTCTTAGCGAGTATTTGCTAAAGGAAGGGTACAAAAATGACCCTATTTGCCCTTGTGTCTTTATTAAGAGCTCTGGATCTGAATTTTTCATTATAGCTGCGTATGTTGATGACTTAAATATCATTGGCACTTCTAAAGAGCTTCCAAAAGCCGTAGAATGTTTGAAGAAAGAATTTGAAATGAAAGACCTTATTAAGACAAAATTTTGTCTTGGCCTACAAATTGAGCATGTACCAAATGGAATTTTTGTTCATCAATCAACATATACTGAAAAGGTTTTAAAGCGATTTTACATGGATAATGCACATCCATTGAGCACCCCAATGGTTGTGAGATCGCTTGATATAAATAAAGATCCATTTTGGCCTCAAGAAAATAATGAAGACTTCGTTAGTGATGAAACTCCATATCTTAGTGCAATTGGGGTACTGATGTATCTTGCCAACGATACCCGACCAAATATTGCTTTTGCAGTAAGCTTATTAGCAAGATTCAGCTCCTCCCCAACAAGAAGACATTAGAATGGTGTTAAGCATATATTTAGATATCTTCGGGGAACTATAATATGAGATTGTTTTATTCTAATGAATTCAAGTCAGAAATGATTGGCTATGCCGATGCGGGTCATTTATCTGATCCACATAAAGCCCGATCTCAAATAGGCTATTTGTTTACATATGGAGGTACAACTATATCATGGCGTTCAATGAAACAAATAATAGCTACCACATCTTCAAATCATGCTGAGATAATAGTCATTCATGAAGCTAGTCGGGAATGTATTTGGTTGAGATCAATGACTCAGCATATTTAGGAAATGTGTGGTTTTCTTATGAAAAAAGATAATCCAACTATACTATATGAAGACAATGTTGCTTGTATTGCTCAACTGAAAGGAGGATACATCAAAGAAGACAGAACAAAGCACATTTCAATAAAGTTCTTTTTCACGCATGATCTTCAACAAAATTGTGAAATTAATGTTCAACATATTCGTTCATGTGAAAATTTGGCTGAATAGTTCACTAAGGCATTACTAACCTCAACATTTGAGAAGTTGAGATAGAAGATTGGAATGCGCCGTCTTCGGGAAATAAAGTGATGTTTTTATGAGGGGGAGTAAGATATGTGCTGTACTCTTTTTCCCTTAGCCTAGGTTTTGTCCCACTGGGTTTCCCTGGTAATGTTTTTAACGAGGCATCAAATCAAGAGTATTACAGATATGTGTACTCTTTTTCCCTCACTAAGATTTTTTCCCACGGGATATTTTCTTAGTAAGGTTTTAAGGAGGTATATTATCTATTTTTTGACATCCAATGGGGAGTGTTGTAAAACCTATAGTTAATATGGATGTCCACTACTCCCACTATTCTCACCATGATGTAAATAACCTCCCACTACTCATCACCATTATGATTGTAACTCCCACGCCTCCATAACCCCTCCCCATGATCTCAATTGTTAATGTCATGTTTAAGAGAATAATCACCTTCTATGTAATAGTATAAATAGATGCATGAAATGTCATATGGGATACACTTGAACACTTGATGAAATAAGAAAGCAATCTCTTCTTCTCTTCTTCTACTTATCTTCTTGTTTTATATTGTTACTTTGAGCTACATTTCTTGATACGTTATCAGCACGAAGTTGAGCTTTTTTGTTGTCCGGGTATATATGGATTAAATAAATAAGTCTAATCCATTGGGCTATCCCATTTAATTGGGCTAAAGTGATGATCACACTTCATTAAGCCCAAGATGTCATCTTCCTAGAAGCCCAGTGCGGTGCCACGTGTCAAATGACATGGCACGTCAAGTCAAACGGAAGAGCCAATAGGATCATGCCACATGTCAAAATGATAAGGCATGCCAAGTGACATTAAAAAGCCAATAAAATCGTGCCACGTTTGCAAGTGACATGTTCTGGCCAATCAAATGCGGCCTTGTCACACTTCAATTTGATTGATCGGAAAGAGTTTGTTCTTATATATAACTCTTCCCTTCTACAACTATAAATATGGGTCTTCATAACTGAGAAAAGATACCAGACATTATAACAAGAAGCAAGAGAGAGCTCGTGGATCAAACGCCACAAATTTCTCTACAAGTTACAGGCTTCAAGCAACCAACTTCAAGTTCAACTTCAAGAATGAAGAACAAATCAAGTTCAAGCTCAAGAACGAACAACAATCAAGTATTCAAATCAAGGGGTTCAAACCTTTGTAAGGTCGTTGATTCAATTCCCACTAGCTACAAATTCTTTTTAACTTTTTTTTTGAACCCCTTAGCGGAAATTCTGTCACTGCCACTGTGTGGCTCGGTACATGTGTTGGTAGAAAACTGCAAGTATTTGATAGAATAGTCGTGGTGTCCGTGAATTGGTTAGGATACGGGAAATAAAATTATAATGTAGCCAGTTCATGAATCATTGGTCCAGCTAATAGCCAGCTAACTGTATCTCTAACTAGGAATCTGACTAGCTTTACGTACCTCTTAGTGTAATTTACAGAGAAGTGACAGTGTCCTAATTAATCCCCTAATTTATAGAGCAGTGACATAGTCCTAAACCCCAAGTCTGGTGTGAATTTGGAGGGCAGGCCACTAGGGAGAAGATGTTAGACTAGTAAAGTCCTACTATGCATTAGAAAGATCATTGACACATATTATCTAATGTATATGTGATTTCGATATACCCTGAGTCGAGGGTCTATCGGAAATAGCCGCTCTATCTTTATAAAGTAAGGATAAGATCTGCATACACACTACCCTCCCCATACCCCATTTATGGAATTATCTTGGGTTTGTTGTTGTTATTGTTGCTGGTCCAGAGGAGATCCGAAGAAAATTTAAAGGGGAGATGGTTCTCTGATTTTAAGTACCAAATAGGGTTTTAAGGGGTGAGAATGAGTCATGATATTGCTTTTAGTCTATGTTGTTTGGACTCTCCCAAAATACTCTCGCACCCCGTGCCGAATCCTCGAAGAATACACCTGGCGTCATTTTTGAAGAGTCCGAGTAACATAGCTTTTAGTCAAAAAGGGTTTTCACTCACCCTTACATCCCAATATAAAAGCTTTTTGTCCTATGTTTAATATGTTCAGCAGAAACAATTAATATGCTATTGAATGGCAATCTGATTTTTGACCCTATAATTTGTGAATGCAGATCAATCATCCAAAGTAAGAGTGTACTGTGGGTCGGGCCTGAACCGGACCGGACCGGGCCCATGGTCCTAAAGGGCTTGGCGGGCCGGTCCTGGTGGGCCGGTCTTAACGGTCTCTAAAGCCCGTGGCGAGCCGATTCATCCTAGAAAGCACACGAGCCCGGGACCACTAAGCCCGGGACCGGCTGGCGGGCCTGGGCCGGGCCTAACGGCTAATTTCTATTATAAAAAAATTAAAAAAATTCCAACGGTCAAAATTTAAAAATTAGCCGTTTGGGCTGCAATTTTGACCGTTTGGATGTTTAGAAAATAGCCATTTGGCCCCCAAACTTTATTTTAACCCCAAACTTTATATAATTACACTTTTTCCCAATTCTCAACTATAAATACCCCCTCATTCTTTTATTTTTACTCACCAATTCCTCAAGCTCTCTCAATCTCTCTACTATAATTGCTTATTTTATTGTTGAAATTTCGTGAAAAATTGTGAAGTTGGTGAATTGAAGTATTCAAGTCTTCAACGATTTTCAATTTTCAAGAAGTTATTTGGCAATTCGGTAAACGCGTTCCAACTCTTAAGTTTTAATATTATAGTTTTGTTAGTTTTATTTAGTATAATTAGAATTAATATGGCTTTTTCTTTGAAAAATATTTTTGGTGGTAAGGGTAAAGCTAAAATTGGTGAAAGTAGTGGTCAACCTACTACCCTTCCCCCGGCTCCCCGACCCAGACCTAGTAGACGTCCTGCTGCTCCTATTATTCTTGATAGTGATAACCCCTGTTTTCAATTTTCCGATAGTCAATTTTGCCATAATGTTGCACCAGGTCAAAATCTAGATGATGAAACTATGAATGCTCTTTATCCTAATGAAACTATCTTTGAAAATGATGAGTAAAATGAGGATGAAGATGAAACCCAACCGGATTTAGATGATACACCTACTAGTCCTGTTAATAACCCAACTGATGTACCGTCCGACCCACCTGTAGAAACCCCTAGTTTTAATAGACAACCTTCTAAACGCCTAGAAACATCATTAGTTTGGAATTTTTTTACTCAAGTAAGAGAACAAAATAAGTCTAAGTGTAAAACATGTGGGAAGTTACTAGCGCATAAATATACTGGAGACCATAGCAGCACGGGTAGTTTGACTAGGCACATAAAAACACACCCTAGAGATAAAGCTAGATATTTACAAATGAAAGAGCAGCTAGAGAGAACACATGTAGATTCTGATGTTAACCCTAATACATGTTCAAATCTAGTTCAACCAGGAATTAACACTGTGACCGGAGGTATTTTATATTACGATCCAAATAGAGATCGTGAAGAATTAGCAAAGATGGTTATTGTTATGTGCTTACCCTATTATTTTCCCTCTAATCCTAATTGGGTGCATTATATTAGAAGAGTTTTTAATCCTACTTATAAAGGTTAGCCTCGCGCAATAGTTAAGAGCGATATTTATAAATATAAACATGAATATGAACAATATTTGCGGTATTTATTTACTCATATAAGTAATCGGATTTCTATTACTACTGATATTGGTAGAAGTGGTAATGATTGTGATTATCTAACTGTTACAAGTCATTGGATAGATGAGGAGTGGACAATGCAAAAACGCATTATTGCGTATAGAATAATTAATTCATGTCACACAGGTAAGTTTATAGCTAACACTGTTGCAGATATTTGTATATATTTTTGCTTTAGAGATAAAATAATGTCAATTTCTATGGATAATGCTTCTAGTAACACTAGTGTTATAGGCATACTTACAACAACACTAAATCCCGCATTTAGAAATATATTCCATGTTAGATGTATTTGTCATATTTATCATTTAATTGTCAGTGATGGTATGCGAATTTTAAATTTAGAAATTGAAAAGGTTAGAATGGATCTTAATTGGCTTTTTTATTCAAACCGTAGAAGTAGAGTAAGAGAATATTTTAAAAAATGTGATGAATATGGACTTAGAGAAAGAAAGGTTCCTAAACCTTGCCCGACTAGATGGAATTATATGTACGAAAGTTTAGTAGTTGCATATGAATATAGAAACCCAATTAATGCAACGTTTAATGCTCGGGTAGGTGGTGAGGATGATGATGAAATGCTTACTACTCAAGATTGGACGAATGTTAAAATTCTTATAGATTTTTTAGAACATTTTCAAATTGCTACAAATGCATTTTCTGGGCAATATTATCCTACTATTTCAAACTGTTTAGTTTATATTGCATCACTATGTGATTTGTTTGTTGAATTTTTGGAGGGTGGGGAAATTTATCAACTTGCTATAAATGCAATGAAAGAAAAGTTTAAAAAATATTTTTTCTCTATCCCTCCTATTTATGGTGTTGCTGCAATGTTAAATCCTACAATGAAATTAGGAGGTCCTCATTTTTGGCACTCAAATATTTATAAGGCTTTAGATCTTTCAAATGAGGAATTTGCTACACTTGCAGATGCAAAAGCCTCAATTAAAATTAATGCTCAAACAATTTATAATGATTATCAACTTGCCTTAGAGCATGCTAGGCCAAATGTTCCAACCCCTACTTCGTCTAGTTCACAATCGTCCAAAAGAGCTGCGGGCTTAAAAGCACTTAAATCTTGGACGGAGTTCAGGGGTTCTCAAGGTGATAATTATGATGAAACTTCACATCTAAATGAGCTTCAAGTTTATTTGTCGCAGGGACTTGAAAAGGAAAATCCAGACAGCATTTTTTATCTTTTGGAATGGTGGAAGGCAAGGGAAAAACATATCCCGGTTCTTGCAAGGATGGCTCGGGATATTTTATCTATTCAAGCTTCAACTGTTGCATCAGAGAGCGCTTTCAGTCAAGCAAGACTTCAAATAGGTGATCATAGAACGTCAATGAGGGAGAACTTGGAAAAATCTGTACTGTTCAGAGATTGGATCCGCTCGGAAAGAAGAAACTTTGGAATTATGGAATCACAACCGGCGATAGATGAAGCTTATGAAGAAATGATGGCGGAAATTGCGGAGGATGCTGCTTCGCCCGGAAGTGGTGATGAACAAGCTTCTTTTCCATCACCACCAATGCAACCTCCTCCGAACCTTGAAGGATTTATGAAATTTGTTAGAGATACAATGTATATTATGGTGTACCTTGTACTTTGGCATATCTTCTTTTAGTTTTTTCCCTTTTAATGGTGGTATTAGTACCTTGTTGTGCTAATTCCATTGGGGGGAGGAAGACTAAGAAAGATATGTCATTTTTGGTAATAAAAATTATAAGACATGCCCTTTAATATCTTTTTGCAATATTTTTTTGTCTTTAACTTGCAATTATTTATAAGCTATAATATATATACATAACATACAATATATACTACAAGAAAATATATAAGGGAATATATATACATAACATACAATATATACTACAAGAAAATATATAAGGGAATATACGTGCGGACTACCGCCCGCCAGATCCTGGTGTAAATGGTATCAGAGCCTAGGAATTTTCATGGTAAATATGTAATAGATATGAAAGATTCAACATAGATATGAAGCTTTTGGAATGGATCTGGGAGAAACAAGTACTAAAGGTACTAGACTTGAAGAGGTAGATATACCTCAAAATCTTGATTTATTAAATAAATGGACAATTCCTAAAGTTTCTATAAAAACCATTTATGATTATGGTTGGTTTAATAAACTTTCTTCTAAACAATTGATAAAAACGACTGAACAGTCTTTAGCATTAAATTCGTCTGAACAGACTATTCGTTTGTTAAACAAACATGATATAGATTTATATAAACATCATTATCATTATCTGCATATTGGTATGGTTCAAATTGCATTTAAACCGTTAACCCTTAAAGGATTACCAGATACCTTTTTAGCAGCTCTTAGAGATGCTAGAAATCTGAACTTCAGACAGTCTCTGATGGGTTCGATTGAATCTACAGTGGCCTATGGTCCAGTATACTTTAATACTCAATCATACGTCTTATAGAGGTTCCGAAATTTATGAATGGAATCTTGATGGTTTAACTGATAGACAATTAACCATTCTCGTACACAGAATGCTTATGTATTCGACTATCTGCAAAAGTGTTAAAAATACGGATAGAACTATTTGCAAAATGATTATTGTAGGATTTACTGGCCAACTTCGTGGCTGGTGGGATAATTATTTATCTGTTGAAGAAAAGGCTTTCGTTATTAATGCTACAGCCGTAGACGAGGGTGTTGATAATATAGGTATGGCTCTAGTTAAGGGTAGAGAAGATTCAGTGTATACCCTTATCCTTACAATTTTAGAGCATTTCAATGGTAGATTTACCTCAAATAATGAGACCATCAGAACCGATTTTGCCTCAAAATTTTCTGATGTTATTACTGACAGGACTCAATTACAAAGATTTTTGGGAAGTTTGAATTATATATCCCCTTTCTACAAAAGTTTATCTCGTGATCTAGCCCCTCTATACGATAGGCTGAAAAAGGATCATAGGCAGCCTTGGACTAACCAGCATACTGCGTTAGTCAAAAGTATTAAACAGCGTGTTAAGTCTTTACCTTGCTTAACTCTTGCTAATCCTACATGGCAAAAAATTATCGAGACAGATGCGTCTAACGTTGGCCATGGAGGAATTTTAAAACAAGTGAATCCCAACAATAAGAGTGAATACCTGATAAGATTTCACTCTGGTAAATGGACCGAAGCCCAGAAGAAATATGCTACTGTGGCTCATGAAATATTGACTATTGTTAAATGTGTTTTAAAATTTCAAGACAATTTATATAATCAAAAGTTTTTAATAAAAACTGATGCTCAATCTGTTTAATATATGTTTGACAAAGATTTTAAACATGATGTGTCTAAGTTAATATTTGCTAGATGGCAAGCTCAGCTAGCGCCTTTTGATTTTCAAATTCAATACAAAAAAGGAATTGATAATTCCCTTCCGGATTTCTTATCCCGAGAATACCTTGATTAATTATGAATTTTTATACGACCTTTCTAGAAGAAGAAGTATTAATTACTATCCTTAAAATGGTTAGATTAAATCGAGATCTACAAAGTCTCATAATTGACTTGATAATTGAAGAGATCGTTGATAACCAGATTAATTATTATAATCATATTATTAGGAATTCATACCTAGACTAATATTATTAGGGATGAAATTCTGGATTATTGCTTCTCAGAATAAATTGATTTGTTATTTGCGCAGAATGGACCCTTCATGGGCCACCAGAGGCAAAGGTAGGGGAAGATCATCCCTTAGTAAATCATATTCTCAAGGATCGTCATACGGATCCTCATCAAATTCTCCAGTAATACAAGCAGGGAAAAGGAGTTTAATAAACTCAAAGGTTTTCCATAAAGGAGATTCTTCATCAATACATCTGGACGATATTTCAGAAGATGATCCATTATATGGTCATCTATAGGCATATTTGGCTTCCAAAAAGCAAAGTAATACATTTGCTTCAATCGCTAGAGAAGAAGACAACGATGATATTAAGTCTTACGAAAAATTACCAAAGAAAGAAATGATATTTCTCCTGGAAAACTCTGAGATTCAGAGAAAAGATGAACCATGGAAGATATTCCAGAGATATCTGATTAATGGATTATACTACCTGGGTGAATCATATAAAACCCGCACTTATTATGAGACTATTCTAATCAGTACAGGTAGTGCAGAATTCCAGCACTTTTCGGGTTATAACACAAATGAAAACGTTTATAACTTTGCAAAAATCATTATCAAACAGATTATATCTGTTGAAGAATGGGGAATTTCAACAATGAAAGAAAGGCAGATAAACCTTAATAAATCACCTATGAATTTTACTTATTGGGATTATATCCAAGCATTTGATAGAGTGCTTTATTATAACAATGAGAGGCATAAACATACTTGGTTTATTGAAGTATGTGCAAAAGGTATTTACAGGACCAATCCCTAACTGGTTTTTAAATTGGTGGTCATACCACGGTCCCACAACGAACATCCTGCCTGAGCCATTCCTTAAGTTATACAAAGAATGGGCAAAAGTTTCACCATTCCTAACCGAGTTATATCACGCAGATCATATTTGTTACCTAGAAAAAATTGATCAAATTTGCTTCTTTATTGAATTCTCTATCCCATGGATTCATAAATGGACTCCTGAATTAGGTTTTACGGAGGAACAAATCCCTTGCTTATATAGGGTATTTTACAACAATATTTGGGACAAATTGATGAAGAATGATCTCAAAACAAAAACATTATATGGACAAGAATTATTGGATTCTATTAAAACACAAATCCAAGTATACTAGTTCACTCCACAGAAAGAAATATTTGATGACAGCTCCATCAAACATATTGTGCGAAGAATTTCGGTTCAAGACGAAGATAAAACCGAATTAGTAAATAAATATCTGGAAGAAGTAAAAAGAAATTTACTTCAAACTTTGAATCAATGTGAAAGATCAGACACATCAATGCACAGTGAAACAAGTGGCGATGATATCGCGGAAGAAGATTCACAGCCGATGCAGCTAGAAATAATATTATATTACAAAGAGAAAGAAAAGGTGGAAAAATTCCTCCAACAAATGAACGATTTAGACAGAAGAGGACTTTGACTAAAAGCCGCCGAAGACCCCATACAATAGTAGATACACTGTTCCCAACAGTAGAAACACTGTATAAGGGACCTAGATATGGGACCCAATCTACTATTTAAAGATTCTTTATGTTTTTTTTCTTTCTTTAAATAGAAGACCTCTTCATTTGAAGAGGCAGGTCGTGAGAACCCCCTCTCTCTCTACTTTATCTCCGTCTTGAACCGAAATTCTTCGCGCAATATGTTTGACGGAGCTATCATCAAATATTTCTTTCTGTGGAGTGGACGAGTATACTTGGATTTGTGTTTTAATAGAATCCAATAATTCTTGTCCGTACAATGTTTTTGTTTTGGGATCATTCTTCATCAATTTGTCCCAAAAATTGTTGTAAAATACCCTAATATAAGCAAGGGATTTGTTCCTCCGTAAAACCTAATTCAGGAGTCCATTTATGAATCCATGGGATAGAGAATTCAATAAATAAGCAAATTTGATCAATTTTTTCTAGGTAACAGATATGATCTGCGTGATATAACTCGGTTAGGAATGGTGAAACTTTTGCCCATTCTTTGTATAACTTAAAAAATGGCTCAGGCAGGATTTTCGTTGTGGGACCGTAGTATGACCACCAATTTAAAAACCAATTAGAGATTGGTCCTGTAAATACCTTTGCACATACTTCAATAAACCAAGTATGTTTATGCCTCTCATTGTTATAATAAAGTACTCTATCAAATGCTTGGATATAATCCCAATAAGTAAAATTCATAGGTGATTTATTAAGGCTTATCTGTCTTTCTTTCATTGTTGAAATCCCCCATTCTTCAACAGATATAATCTGTTTGATAATGATTTTTGAAAAGTTATAAACGTTGTCATTTGTGTTATAACCCGAAAAGTGGTGGAATTCTGCACTATCTGTACTGATTAGAATAGTCTCATAATAAGTGCGGGTTTTATATGATTCACCCGGGTAGTATAATCCATTAATCAGATATTTCTGGAATATCTTCCATGGTTCATCTTTTCTCTGAATCTCAAAGTTTTCTAGGAGAAATATCATTTCTTTCTTGGGTAATTTTTCGTAAGACTTAATATCATCGTTGTCTTCTTCTCTAGCGATTGAAGCAAATGTATTACTTTGCTTTTTGGAAGCCAAATATGCCTGTAAATGACCATATAATGGATCATCTTCTAAAATATCATCCAGATGTATTGATGAAGAATCTCCTTTATGGAAAACCTTTGAGTTTATTAAACTCCTTTTCCCTACTTGTATTACTGGAGAATTTGATGAGGATCTGTATGACGATCCTTGAGAATATGATTTACTAAGGGATGATCTTCCCCTACCTTTGCCTCTGGTGGCCCATGAAGGGTCCATTCTGCGCAAATAACAAATCAATTTATTCTGAGAAGCAATAATCCAGAATTTCATCCCTAATAATATTAGTCTAGGTATGAATTCCTAATAATATGATTATAATAATTAATCTGGTTATCAACGATCTCTTCAATTATCAAGTCAATTATGAGACTTTGTAGATCTCGATTTAATCTAACCACTTTAAGGATAGTAATTAATACTTTTTCTTCTAGAAAGGTCGTATAAAAATTCATAATTAATCAAAGTATTCTTGGGATAAGAATTCCGGAAGGGAATTATCAATTCCTTTTTTGTATTGAATTTCAAAATCAAAAGGCGCTAGCTGAGCTTGCCATCTAGCAAATATTAACTTAGACGCATCATGTTTAAAATCTTTGTCAAACATATATTTAACAGATTGAGCATCAGTTTTTATTAAAAACTTTTGATTATATAAATCGTCTTGAAATTTTAAAACACATTTAACAATAGTCAACATTTCATGAGCCACAGTAGCATATTTCTTCTGGGCTTCGGTCCATTTACCATAGTGAAATCTTATCAGGTATTCACTCTTATTGTTGGGATTCACTTGTTTTAAAATCCCTCCATAGCCAACGTTAGATGCATCTGTCTCGATAATTTTTTGCCATGTAGGATTAGCAAGAGTTAAGCAAGGTAAAGACTTAACATGCTGTTTAATACTTTTGACTAACGCAGTATGCTGGTCAGTCCAAGGCTGCCTATGATCCTTTTTCGGCCTATCGTATAGAGGGGCTAGATCACGAGATAAACTTTTGTAGAAAGGGGATATATAATTCAAACTTCCCAAAAATCTTTGTAATTGAGTCCTGTCAGTAATAACATCAGGAAATTTTGAAGCAAAATCAATTGATCTTCGTATTGGGGTAATTTTTCCCTTGGCAAATATTATGACCTAAAAATCGAACATTTGTTTGGAATAGACTCATTTTTGGTTTAGAAATTACTAAACCATTTTGTATTACAATTTTCTTAAAAATATCAAGATGCTTAATATGCATCTCTAATGTTTTAGAAAATACTAATATGTCGTCAATATAAACGATGATAAAATCTAGATAAGGGTTAAAAATATCATTCATAATTTTCTGAAATTCAGAAGGGGCATTTTTTAAACCAAATGGCATGACATTCCATTCATATTGACCAAATTGAACATTAAAAACAGTTCTATAAGTATGCTCCTTAAAAATTTGAATTTGCCAATATCCATATTTTAAATCGAATTTTGAACATATATTGGCGTCATATAATCTAGATAGCAAGTCCCTTTTATTGGGGATAGGATATCTAATCCATTTCAGATGTTTCACAAATAGCCATTTTTTTCAATTTACAAAACTAACCTTCTCTAACACTATAAATACCCCCTCCCTCTTCTTCATTTCAATACTCAATACTCATTTCTCAATCTAAATTTCTCTCAATCTCTCAATCTCCAATTTTCAAGACTTCAAGTCTCAATCTTAATTTTCAAGTTACATCATGCCTCGTTCGGAAAGAGTGCGCTTATTTGTTTCGCACTACTATGAAGTGCTTGAAGAAAATGAAGAAGGCCAAATATTAAAATGCAAGAACTATGGAAGAGTCTTAAATTTTTGTTCATGGTATACCACATGCATTTTAAGGAGGCATATAATGTATTGTGTTGATGGTATTTATCCACAAATTCGTCTTTAAGATATTTCAACAATTTGTGTTATTTTAAAATTATTAGACGTATTTATGCTTCATGTTGTACTTTCTTATTAATTTATTATGCATGGCAATTTAGTTTTACTATTGTTTTGTTATTTTACTTTTTCGTCAAGCACTTTAATAATTTGATTTCTACATATATATTACATATATATTATTTATATAACCATGATATGGTTTACAAGAAATTGCCTTAAAAAAAACCGGAAATCAAAAAGCCCGTTAGGCCCGCTAAGCCCACGATCCCGACCCGTTTAGCCCAGGACCATATGGGCTTAGGCCCGTCACGGGCTGGTTCTACCCGTTGAGCCCACGAAGCCCGGTACCGAGAGGCCCGAGACCGCCAGAGCCCGGGACCGCTAAGCCCAGGCCCGTTAAGCCAGGCCCATTTAGGCCCGGGCCCGACCCAGAATACAGCACTAATCCAAAGGATGGGCAGCATGGTGGTGAGGCATATCTACAGGAAACGGAACAGAGTAGCTGATGCGCTGGCCAAGGAAGCAACTAAGGAGATGTTTTTGAACAAATCTTTAACATTATCAGTTCCTCCGATGTTTGCCAATAATGTATTTTGGGCAGACATCCTAAGAATTGAGCTAGCTAGGTCTTTTGTGGGTTGTAACCTAAATACAATTATGCAAAACATTACAACTATGGGGTCTTTGAGATGCCTCAGTAATGCCCCAAGTGTAGTTCATTCAGTTAACTAGTACTCCCTCCGTTCCAGTTTACGGGAACCTATTTCATTTTTGGTCCTTTCCAAAAAGAATGACCCCTTTCTAAATTTGGAAACAATTTAGCTTAAACTTACAATTCTACCTTTAACGATAAGCTTTTATTACCACACAAATACTCTGGGGCCCTTTTTGGCTTGTTTAGGACCACAGATTCCAAAAGTCTTCTTTTTTTTCATAAACTCTGTGTCCAATCAAACAGGTTCACATAAACGGAGGGAGTATATATATAATATCCAGCTTTACCAACAAAAAAAAGCCATTTCTTCTCTAAAAAAATGACCAGCAATATTTTACAATCATTCTTGCTTGTACTCTTCTTTTCATTATTATGGCAGTTTATATTTATGGTCGCCTTGCGGTGAGGACAATAGCAAGGCCTGTAGCTTCTGGCCAAAGAAAAGTGCTGACATGAATCCCAAATTCCAGCAATGCATTGTCCAAACTGCTCAGGTAAACAAGTTTTCTTTTATATATGCAGTTGAAAAGTAATTCTCAAAATTGATAAGTTCAGCTGCTGCCAACTACCAATTCTAGAAGCCCACCATTGTTGAAGCCACCAACCCATTCTTGAAGCCACCATTGTTGAAGCCTCCATTGTTGAATGAAGAATTCAAGCACCAACCACCTTCTTTAAGGCTATAAATAGAGCCTTATGTTTTACACAGAAACATCAATCCAGAGAGATTGAAATACAATCCAGGAAGAGATTGTGAGAACAAAAAGAGAGTTTGGTGAGGTTTTTTGTAGAGAGAAATTCTTGGTGTAAATTCTCTATAATTCTATTCTTGTGAAATAGAGTTGTTTTTCCTCCCAAATAATCTTCATATTGATCCGAGAATCACAACAAGTGGTATCAGAGTCTTCGATTCTGTGTTCATCGAAGAAATATCGGAACACTGAAAATTTCAACCCGGATTTACGTTTTTTCGAAAACGTGATCTTCGGTGTGTTTTGATCATTTCATTAGATTCCTTGCGTCGATACGAATTCAACGCAATTTTCCGGAGGCCAAACAAAGCTAAAACGAAGAAGTTATGACAATTTTTTTCTTCTGCCCAAGGAAGAAGATGATGAATAGTAACTGCCCAGTCAGTGCCACATCATCATCCAGTCAGCGCCACATCATCATCCAGTCAGCGCCACATCAGCATCCAGTCAGCGCCACGTCAGCATCCAGTCATCATAAAATTTTTAGAAATTTATGAAATAACCCCTGAAGTTACTGAAATTATAAATCTGCCCCACAAGTTCAGTATATTTTCGATTTAACCCCAAAAGTTTGGTGTAAATTTTGAAAATTTTCTGGAGGCCCTATTTTGACCCAAGAAGAGTCAATCCTACCATTTTTCACCATTCCGGACGTGTTGGTGAGTTCCGTTTGGTGAGATTCTGCTCCAAAATTTTGACCAAGCCATTTTAAAGACATAATGGAAGAGTCATCATCATCTGGAGCTATGATAAAGCTTACTGCCACAAATTACACATTGTGGAGACCTCGGATGGAAGATCTCCTCAGTTGTAAAGATTTGTTTGATCCCATAGAAGCAAAGGGTAGGAACCCCGATTCCACCAAAGAAGCAGAGTGGAAGAAATTAAACAGAAAAACTATCGGTCAAATTCGACAATGGATTGACGATAGCGTTTTTCATCATGTTGCACAAGAGACAGATGCGTATGCCCTATGGGTGAAGTTAGAAGGGATGTATCAAGCCAAGACCGCTAGGAACAAATCCTTGTTGATGAGGCGTTTGGTAAATTTGAAGTTAAAGCACGGAACTTTAGTTGCCAAGCATACCAGTGAGTTTCAGAGCTTGATAAATCAATTATCGTCTGTTGACATGCCGCTCGGGGATGAGATGCAAGCCCTACTACTTCTTAGTTCTCTTCCTGATAGTTGGGAGACGCTGGTAGTCTCTCTCAGTAATTCAGCTCCTAGTGGAAATCTGACCATGTCTATGGTTAAAGATGCCTTATTTAATGAAGAAGCCAGAAGAAAGGACATCGATCATGGTGAGTCGCATGCCCTTATTACAGAAAGAGGGAGACAACAAGAAAGAAGTCAAGATAAGAGGAGAGGCAGAAGCAAGAGTAGGGGAAAATCCACGGATGGTAGGAAGTCATCATATGCGTGCTACCACTGTGGAATAAATGGTCATTTAAAGAAGAACTGTAGAAAATTGCATAAGGAGAAGGAGCAGTTGAAGCAAAAGGATGGAGATGCATTAGTCACTACCCACAGAGAGGTAGCCATTTGTTCCATCCAAGAAGAGACATGCCTTCACGTCTCAAGTCAAGAAGAAAACGAATGGGTGGTAGATACTGCAGCATCATACCATGCCACATCCCGAAAAGATTTCTTCACAACATATAAAGCAGGAGACTTTGGAGTAGTGAAGATGGGGAACACTTCTTCCTGTGAGATAGTTGGAATTGGTGATATCAAAATACAAACAAATATCGGGAGTACAATGATATTGAAGGATGTCCGTCACGTGCCAGATCTTCGTCTAAACCTAATATCAGGTATAGCTCTTGACAAACAGGGCTATGAAAGTTATTTCGGAAAAGGCACATGGAAATTGCTGAAAGGGGTTATGATTCTCGCTCGAGGACATATTTGTGGCAACTTATATAAAACTCATGTGAAGGTATGTTCAGACAGCCTCAATGTTATGGAAAAAGAGGCGTCTCAAAACCTGTGGCACCAGAGACTCGGTCACATGAGTGAAAAGGGGATATCAATTCTAACAAAAAAGCAGCTTATCAAAATGGACAAGAATGCTGCTTTAGACCCTTGTAATCATTGCTTATTCGGAAAGCAACATAGAGTCTCTTTTACATTTTCTTCAACCAGAAAATCAGAGTTACTCAGTCTTGTACACTCTGATATTTGTGGTCCCATGGAGGAGAAGTCACTTGGCGGCAATAGGTATTTTCTGACTTTCATTGATGATGCTTCTCGAAAGGTGTGGGTGTACTTCTTAAAGACAAAGGACCAGGCTTTTGATTATTTCAAGATATTGCATGCCATGGTAGAGCGTGAAACGGGAAAGAAATTAAAATGCCTTCGCTCAGATAATGGAGGCGAGTATACTTCCAAGGAGTTCGATTCCTATTGCAAGAGACAAGGGATTCGACATGAAAAGACGGTCCCACGCACCCCACAACACAATGGAGTAGCCGAGAGAATGAACCGGACAATTATGGAAAGAGTCAGAAGTATGATCAGTATGGCAAAGTTGCCTAAGCCATTCTGGGGAGAAGCTGTTCGCGCCGCTTGCTACCTAATCAACCGGTCACCATCAGCCCCGTTGAATTTTGAGATTCCAGAGAAAATATGGTCGGGTAAGAATCCCTCATATTCTCACTTAAGGGTATTCGGTTGTTTAGCACATGCACATGTATCCAAGGAGCTCAGGAAGAAGCTTGATGGTAGAACTATACCATGTATCTTCATAGGCTATGGAGATGAAGAATTTGGGTATAGATTATGGGATCCAATACAGAAGACGGTGATCAGAAGTAGGGATGTTGTATTCCACGAAAACCAGACAATTGAAGACATTGAAAAGCCCACAATGTCTTATGAAAGAGGTTTCAGTGCCCAAAAAGTTGGTCCAGATCCACTACCATTGCAGTTTGACACAAATAGCATGGGGGAGCATGAAGCAGTACCAGAAGCAGAACAGGAGGATGTTTGGCAGGGGGAGGCACAAACCCCTCAGGAAACTACAGAACCATCACAGGGGAACGATGATGGTACACATCCTGAAGCTAATAATCAACAACCTCGTCGATCTGAACGAGGTCAGATTCCATCAACTCGATACCCAGAAACCGAGTATATTCTACTTTCTGAAGATGGAGAACCAGAGAGTTTCCATGAAGCTATATCTCATACGGATAAAGAAAAATGGCTGCAAGCAATGACCGAAGAGATGAACTCTTTACAGAAAAACAACACTTATGAGATTGTGAAACTTCCACAAGGAAAGAAGGTACTGAAGAGTAAATGGGTATTCAAGCTGAAGAAAGATGGCAGCGGAAAGGTGGTGAAGCACAAAGCCCGGTTAGTAGTCAAAGGATTCCTACAGAAAAAGGGAATTGACTTTGATGAAATATTTTCACCAGTTGTAAAATTGACTTCAATTCGCATCATCCTTGGATTGATAGCCAGTTTGAATTTGGAGCTTGAACAAATGGATGTCAAGACAGCATTTCTTCATGGTGATCTAAATGAAGAAATCTATATGGAGCAGCCGGAAGGTTTTGAGGTTTCAGGAAAAGAAAACCTCGTCTATAAGCTTACGAAAAGTTTATATGGCCTAAAGCAAGCACCGAGGCAGTGGTACAAAAGGTTTGACTCATTTATGGTAAGTCAAGGATATAAAAGGACTGCTGCAGATCAGTGTGTTTACATTCAGAGATTTTCGGATGGCAATTTTGTTGTACTTCTACTTTATGTAGACGACATGTTGATCGTCGGACAAGATGCAAAAAAATTAGACAGTTGAAGAAAGAACTTTCTAAGTCCTTTGAAATGAAAGACTTAGGTCCAGCTCAACATATTTTGGGATTGCAGATAACTCGAGATAGGAGAAACAAGAAGTTATGGCTATCTCAAGAAAATTACATTGAACGGGTGATCAAACAGTTCAATATGAGTAATGTCAAACCGGTAGGTGTCCCTTTGGCAAATCACTTCAAGTTGAGCAAGAGTTTGTGCCCCTCATCCAAGAAAGAGATTGAGGAGATGTCTACAATTCCATATTCTTCAGCAGTTGGAAGCCTGATGTATGCCATGGTTTGCACGAGGCCAGATATCGCACATGCGGTAGGTGTGGTAAGTCGTTTTCTTTCTAACCCTGGAAAGAAACATTGGGAGGCAGTTAAGTGGATTTTCAGGTATCTTAAAGGTACTTCAAAATCAAGTTTGTGCTTTGGGGGAGCTGATCCAGTCTTGGAAGGCTATATAGATTCAGATATGGCCGGAGATCCTGATGGAAGAAAATCAACCTCGGGATATGTTTATACTTTTGCAGGGGGAGCTGTGTCATGGCAGTCAAGATTGCAGAAGTGTGTTGCACTATCCACAACTGAAGCAGAGTATATTGCTGTAGCGGAAGCTGGAAAAGAAATATTGTGGCTAAAGCGGTTTCTCCAAGAACTAGGGATAAATCAAACAGAGTATAAGATACATTGTGATAGTCAAAGTGCAATTGATTTAAGCAAAAACTCAATGTATCATTCTCGGACAAAGCACATCGACATTCGCTATCACTGGATACGCGAGGTGATGAATCAACAACTGTTGAAACTAGTGAAGATCCATACGAAGGAGAATCCAGCAGACATGTTAACAAAGGTGGTCACTCAAGAAAAGTTAGAGCTGTGCAGAGACATAGTTGGAATAACTTTCAAATAGTAGCTGCGTTGGAATGCAGCTGAAGGGGGAGAATTGATAAGTTCAGCTGCTGCCAACTACCAATTCTAGAAGCCCACCATTGTTGAAGTCACCAACCCATTCTAGAAGCCACCATTGTTGAAGCCTCCATTGTTGAATGAAGAATTCAAGCACCAACCACCTTCTTTAAGGCTATAAATAGAGCCTTATGTTTTACACAGAAACATCAATCCAGAGAGATTGAAATAAAATCCAGGAAGAGATTGTGAGAACAAAAAGAGAGCTTGGTGAGGTTTTTTGTAGAGAGAAATTCTTGGTGTAAATTCTCTATAATTCTATTCTTGTGAAATAGAGTTGTTTTTCCTCCCAAATAATCTTCATATTGATCCGAGAATCACAACAAAAATTATACTTTTTAAAATTGTTTCCCGTCAGCAAATCGAGTATTAATAGTTTAATCACTTTTTGAAATTCACAGAACCCATAAAGACGAGAAGAAAGTTGTAGATGAAGTCGCTCAAATGCTCGTTTTCTCGACGGTAATAATTTAAATTAATTGTCGTTGTTTCTCTATAGTACTTCATTTTAGATGGAATTTCTATCTATTTATTTGTTTATGATACTACATTTTTTTTTTCATTTTAGATGGCAGGTAGCGCACTTGTCTATTACATGAGAAGAAGTTCAGAGAAAAAGGAAAGACTAGTGGAAGAAGCGCTGAAAAAGGTGCCGCAAAAAGTGCACGATGGGCTGCAACAGATGCAGGAAAATGTGTCGCAACAAGTGCGGAATGAGCTTCTGAAAGAGCTGCGTGAAGAAGCCAGAGGCGGACAGGATTTGAAGGTCGGGTTGCACTTTTAGATTCAACAAAAAATCTGTTTTACATATAGTGTGTCCACTATTAATATATTACTAGTTTCTAAAGACATAGATGTATACATAGAATTTTTGCCGAACTTTAGGGGTATCGGTAACCCCTCTATATAGCATAGGTTAGGTCCGCCTCCGGGAAAAACAGCAGTAAGAACTGAACAGAGCTGCTGCAGAGCTGTACAAAGGTGCAGTAAGAGAGTTCAAGGTAAGTAAAGTTAACATAAGGCTCGAAGAAGCCAGCTCTAGAGACAAATATAAAGGAGCCTAAATATTTGTCTCATGAATTTAGTTACTGCTCTAAGTAGTTGCAATGTCTTACTATAATATTTAGTTCCTTCTCTCGTATTCGTTGTTACACTACTGGTGTTTACCCTGCAATCCCATCCCTAACACTATTTATCACATTTCAGTGCATTTTTGTAATAATTCCAAGAAAATACATGTATTTATGCATTTTTGTCTAATCACGATCTGGGTTCACTACAGTTATTTAGGGGTGTCAATGGATATTCAAAAACCGACTAAACTGACCGAATCGTACCATACCGAATCGATTTTTAGGTTTCTTTTTAAGAAACCGTAAGTTTTTATATAAATGTATAACCGCACCGATAATTAGGGTAGGTTTTTTTTTTTATAAAAATAAACCGAAAAAATACTGAACCGTACCAAATAAATTTTACATGTAGAAAAAATATATTTATTTAGTAAGTTTAAAAATAATAATGCATTAAATTTTCTTTGAGCCTTGGAATTATGAAAACTATTACAAGCCAACAAGTAATTAAACTCAAAATACTAATTCCTAAAACCTATTATGCTACTTTTACTTAAACTAAGTTATTTCAAGTATCTTTATTAGCAAGACACAAAGTATTCTAGTGATTATGAGTAGCAAACTACAATGTATTGAATATGTTTCATTTCATATAATTTAGATTTATCTTTTTGGATATTTAATCTTCTATAGACTTTATTCTTGAGTCCCAACTTAGTATATCTTTCAACTCGTGTGATTAATATTTTCTTTGACTTTGTTTGATTTCTTTTACGCTGTTGTAGAATAGTTGATGGATCTATACTCTAGCCATTTTTTTTTAATTCATCACCCTTTAAACAGTAAAAATGTCTATAAAAGAATGTATGTTATTGCAATTCTACTTCTACTGGTAAATTTTACATGATATTAAAAAAATACCGAAAATTAACCGAACCGTACCGATACCGAAGAGAAACCGACATGATTGGGACGGTTTCGAAAAGTTTAGTTTTGGTTATACATAATAGAATAACCGAAAAATTGGTATAGTACAAATTTTATAAAATAACCGGCCAAACCGAATCTATACACTTAATCACTTCCGCAGAGTGTGGCACTACCAGTTTTTCGGCAGCAAAACTAGAAGGCCTCCTCACACTAACTTCATAGCTTTCTTTCCGGTGCTCCTCTGACTCATTTTCTAGTTTATGCGAATGACGGAATACTTCATCATACAACTTTTTGCTGACAACTGGCTGAGGTGAGAAACCGCCAAAGGTTGTTAAAGGAACCTTCATACTGAACAGATACAAAAGGTATTTCAAATTATAGCCACTGTACAACTACTTGACTGCACTCCTGCGTAATGAAGGTATTTCAAAAGATACAAAAGGTATTTCAAAAGATTTATGACATCTTGAGGTGATGGTAAATTATTGCTTGCACTCCTGCATAATGAAAATAAAGATAAACAATGAAAAAGTCTCTATATATATGTGTGTGTGCTTGTAACGATTTTTGATACTCCATGTAACTTAGGGGTCATTTGGTTGATTAATGTATGGTATAACTAATCCCAGTATAAAATGATACAACATTACATTGGACACATAAGAATAATAATTGCGCGCTATGTGATGCAAAATTTGTTTGGTGGTATCAAACCACACTTAAGTTATGCGAAAAAAATATGTATTCTTTTTATGCGGGATAGAATATGTGGAATAAGAAAATATATAGATAAAACTGACATCCTGAGTTCTGAAAAATCAAATGAAGTTATGCATGCAAGGAGTTGATAAAGGAACCTTCATAGAGAAGGAATCTTCGAATTGTGAAAAAGAAGTGCCTTTTTAGCTTCCATTAATAAACAACAAAGGTAATCAAGAAAAAAGGGCTCCCACTAACCATATTTTGATTTACTTAATTTAACGTTGGTTCTCCCTCATCACCATTTTTGGTTTCTTTCTTGCTAAGTTTCAGCCTCCCCAAAAACTCCACTATATCTCTCTCTCTCCCTGTCGCTCTCTAGTTTTTGTTTTGCTCATTCTCTTCAACTTTCCACCTTTTGCTTTTCCTCATTCTTCAACTAACTATCAAAGGTAAAATGCACTTCTTTACTTTGCTAAATCCTTTTCTCATCTGCTTATTTTTCTCAACTCTAAATACCCATCTTGCTCTTTCTATGTACTGTTCTCTCTTTTGAATCTTTATACAAAATTTATTGTTTTCATTAATTTATTTAAAATCTTGATCACTACAAACAATGGTAATTGCTAAATCCTGTTGTATGTGGGTGTATTTGTTTTCTGTATATTTGTTGATTTATGCTAATGCATGTGCTGGTAAAAATTTAATCTTTTTTATTGATTAAGAATCTTGATCATTATTTTTGAGATAACAAAGAAAGGGTAGCTCTCTTCAGTTTTCTTTACTTTGCTTAATCCTGGTGTTTTCTGCTTCCTTGCTGAATACTAGGTGCCTATCTTGCTCTGTATATGTACTGTTCTCTCTTTCACCTTTTTCTGTTTTTGGGTGTCTTTTTTATTTATTTTTGGGTGTTTTGATTATAAAACTGTGTTTCTTTTTGGTGTTTTTGGATGTTAATAGATTTGCAAGATGTGTTCTTTTGCAGTAAATTTTTTTTTTCTTTTGTATGTATAAGCTGTCTGTGTATTGTATTTTTCTGTACGTTCTTGTGTTTTCTTAACAGCTTGTTTGGATGGTTGTTACACACCGTTTCATAATATATCATATCGTATTGTATTGTACTGTATCGTTTGATGAATGCAATGTTTGGATAGATTGTATCGTTTGTTGTTGTTTCATGATATCACACACCAGCAATATGAAGAATAAACTTGCAATATTACAAAGAAAAATTATGATACGGGATAAATTTATTATATAAAAGGTAGGGTAAATGATAAAATAAAATTATTTAATAATAATGAAGGGTGAGATGAGGGAAAAAGACAAGGTAACGACGCAACCATACCAAAATCGGTCGTTACATAAACAGGGGCGTATGCATGAATTTTTGTAAGCGGTGTCGAAATTTATAGAAGAACTGAAATGTTACTTTGATTATCATACTTTTAGACAAGAAATAACCTTAGTTTATTGGTTTTGTTGAGTCTTAAGTTAAAAAAGATTTTGAATTCAATTCTACTTAATCACAATTTTTAACTACAAAGGTTCTCTCAAATATTTACAAAAGAAAAATGTGCTAGTTGAGATTTGAACCTTTGACCTCTTAGAGCAAAATCAAGCACAAAACCAACACAGCAAGGCACAATTTATGTCAAGTGGTGTCATTTTTTCTTACTTATCCGTTTCCGTACAGTATTAATACATATATTTAGTAAAATTTTCCGACGACGCTTGAGGAAGCGTGCATCCGCCCCTGTACATAAAGTGACACGTTTCGTCGTTACGTACGATGAATTTAACGATACGATACAATAAAATTTAAGTAACAACTAAAACAAACATCGTAATTAAAGTAACAATACGATACGATCTCATTTTCACTTAATGCCCGTGAAATCACTTGATGTAGTTTCAGTTATTTGTTTGTGTTCTTTTTAGGCTTTTAATTTTATTACCTGATGCTAATGTGATTGCGCATTGAATTTATGTTCAGACCTTTTAAGCGAAAATAAGGGTGTGAAAGTTAATTATAATGGCGTCAAGAGGGGGGCGGAGCTGTCACTGCAGCGGCGTATAACAGAGACACAGACGATGGGGAACATTGGGGAGTCAATGATTGATAATGAAGTGGTTCCATCGTCTCTGGTGGAGATTGCTCCTATTCTTCGTGTTGCCAATGAAGTTGAGCCCAGCAACCCCCGTGTTGCATATCTATGTGAGTTCCTGAAACTAAGAGTGCTTGGATCTTACTGTTGCTGTCTGATTAAGCATCATTATTGACTGTTGAACCTTTACTTGTAATCTAAATAGTCTAAGTCACTTTGTTAACGTGATTACTGGGAGAGAAGCACGTAGCTGCTCTAGTGCTCCCTTTATTTCTTATTATAAGTTTGATGGAAAAGAATATTATCTCAGATAAGAATTTTTCTTATCCCATTTAATGATTCAACTAACAAAGAGTCATTCTTTTGACAAGTTATAATGCTTTAAAGTTAAGAACTCAAAGATTACAAAAAATTGAACTCACAGACTCAACTTCATGGGCATGTGTACCTTCAGAATGTTGTTTGAGTGAGTTTGCTACGATTTTTGTGAGTAACTCTCAGCCAGACAATGCTAGCTGCAAACTGATGGCATCTACTGATAGTCAAATAATATGCCCACTTTTGGAATGTTAATGTTTAGGATTTGTACTTGAAGCAGGGGTCACTCATCATACCATAAGAATGGTATTTCTGTTCTCTATGTTTCAGATTTGTTTTTTTTGTTTTTTTTTTTTGGGGGGGGAGGGAGGGGAGGGGGGGGGGACAGACCTGTATCAAGCCATCAACCGTACCTTATTAGTATGCGGACTAACCAAGCTTCAAATTAGACTAGGAGGGCATCAAGGTTTTACTTTTACTCTGTCCTTCAAATTAGGCAACCACCTTTTGACAGCATTACTACGAGATGTTGGAGTTAGGTAAAACGTTTAAGTATTAGTTGAAATACGATGAAGTTTGGGTAAAGGTTTCCAAAATGCGAATAACTAAAGAGGAAAATAAGTCTAGTATATTTGGAAATTGTGACCTTACTATGATTGATTTTGTCCATCTTGTTATTGTCAAATTCTGATCGTGGACATGATCTTGTACAAACATCCTTTCTAGTTCTCTATTCTAAGGTTCAGACATCATTACTCTGGTTGTAGGTCGGTTTTATGCTTTTGAGAAAGCTCATCGGTTAGATGCCACTTCTAGTGGACGTGGTGTTCGGCATTTTAAAACATCCCTCCAATGGCAGCTTGAAAGGGTAAGTGGTCAAGCATGGATTCTTTCCTTGTCCAATATTTGCTTATCAAGCATGCTATATTTCTTGCTTTCTGCTTTGTGAGTGATCATTAATCAGTTCTAATTGTAGACCTGAGATATGTTTGTGCCCATTTGTAATTCATGTAAGTCTGTAACAAATTTACTTTTCAGGAAAATGATCCAACCTTGATTGGAAGGGTTACAAAAAGTGATGCACGTGAAATGCAGAGCTTTTACTGGCATTACTACAAACAGTACATTCAAGATTTGCAAAATGATGCTGAGAAAGCAGACCGGTGGGTCTTTTGCACCCTTGTTAGAGATTTATTGTGCCTTCTCGTAGTGCTCTCTTTCTCGCTTTTAGTTTATACTGAAAGTTGTTTATCTCATCTTCTTAAAAATTTTCCAGTGCACAACTTACCAAGGCATACCAAACTGAAAATGTACTCTTTGAGGTTTACCGGGCGCAAGTAGTAGAAACCGATCTTGAGGTGAGAATGAAAGTAATTTTCAAGGAGAAATGATTATTAAACCTTCTGTTTCTGCTGACTTTACAACCTCCAGCTTTTCCTTGTTTATAACATTGTTTTCTTTGTATGTGGCGGATTATTGATTGTCCATTACTCAGATTTTGAAAGCTCATGATAAAGTTGCTGGGAAGACACAGATTTTTTTCTCCTATAATAATCTTCCTTTGGATCCTGATAGTGTTAATCAGACAATTATGAGATTTCCAAAGGTTTGTATTCGCAAACAGGATTTCCAGCTATAGGCATTTCTTTACCTTTGCCTTTCCTTTTCCACTTATTGCTTTAACAACTCTTTTTTCCTCCTTTACAGATTCGAGCTGCTGTTTACGCTCTCCAAAATACGAGTGGTCTTCCATGGCCCAACAATTACAAGAAGAAGAAAGATGAAGATATTCTTGATTGGCTTCAAGCTATGTTTGGATTTCAGGTAGAGCAGTTTCCTTTTATTGTTGTTTTTACTTGCTATTTCATACATCTTTTGAGGTTAGAAAGTTTATCTCGGTTAGGATGGAAATATATGCTTTAATGAGCTCTTTTCTTTTGTCTATTGCTTCTCAGAAAGATAATGTTGCAAATCAAAGGGAGCATCTCATTTTGCTACTTGCAAATATACACATACGCCAGTATCCAAAGCCTGACCAGCAACCAAAGGTTTGGGACAAGATACTGCTTTCTGTTATTGATGAGTGATCAAAAACTTTCCTCAACTGCTAAAAAAAATTTTCCTCGTTCGTTGTTTTGTTCTGTGTAGTTGGATGAGCGTGCTCTGAATGAAGCCATGAAGAAGCTTTTCAAAAACTACAAGAAATGGTGCAAATATTTGGACAGGAAAAGCAGTTTATGGTGAGGAGCTTCTCTTTAAATTTTTGAAATGGTTATGTCCTACTGCCTTCAGACATTAACACTGGAAGTGAAATTCAGCTTTTTAGAAAAACAGCTAATATACCTTAAACTTTCATCTAACATCTTATTTTATTGATTGTTATCTATCGAAGTAGACATTATATAAAAGTCTGCAGCTTTGATGCTTTGTCCTTCAGAACAGGATAACGTGTATCCGTAGCTTCCTTTAGCATCTCTCGTAGATGTGTTCGTCTGTAGAAAAGAGCCGAAGACTTAGCAAATTAAGCTCATCTTTCTTTTGTATATGCTGATCTTTCCTTAATTGTCAAAATTTGCAGGTTGCCAACCATACCACAGGAAGTACAGCAGCGTAAATTATTATACATGGGATTACATCTTCTCATATGGGGGGAAGCTGCAAATTTAAGATTCATGCCTGAATGCCTATGCTATTTTTACCATCACGTAAGCTTTTAAATTACTCATGTTTTATGAATTTAGTGGATAGGTTTTTAATGTTTCTTGAAGTCTGAGTCAATGTTTTGAAGAACATAGAGATTCTTTTTTATGTTGCTTTTATGCATTTATCACAAAGAAAAGTGCAAAATCAACATTGATGTAATTAATGGGAATTCTTTGTTGCTGGATTCTTTGGATGATAGCAGAGATGTACGCTTGTAGTTTCATGGCAATATCTTTTATCGCATTGTTCTTTGTCATGAAAACTTTCTTTGGTTAACAGTTGAAAGTATTTTCATAAATCTAGAAGAGTAATTTTCTTAAATAAAATAAGATTACCATGGTACATTCCATTTTAATTGACACCATATGTTTGCTTTTATCCGTCAGCTTCTCAGCTGCTGTGGTGAAATATTTATATTTAGGGACTAAAGTTGGTCGCTAAGCTAAATGGACCAATTTTTCCGGATATTGACTATAGAGACCAACTTTGGTCGCTTTATTAATTTAATAATATAAATTTGGCGACCAAAGTTGGTCTTTAAATATAAAATACGTTATTTATTTATTTATTATTAATCATTAAAAAGCGACCAACTTTGGTCTCTAATCCAAATATTATATTTTAAAATCTGGAAACTAGAGACCAAAGTTGGTCGCTTTTTTATTCAATTATTTATTTATTTTATTAAACTAGCGACCAACTTTGGTCCCTAAATACATGAATTTAATTTATTTTTAAATATTAGCGACCAACTTTGGTCGCTATATCACCAGAAATTTTATTTTTTTAATGAAATAGCGACCAAGTTTGGTCGCTTTTTGTAGAAATCTGGGTAAATAGCGACCAACGTTGGTCGCTATTCTCCAGAAAATTATTTTTTTTAACATGAAAAGCGACCAAATAGAGACCAACTTTGGTCGCTTTTCTGTGTATTATTTTGGCAGAGACTGCCTGTTTTGGCAGCTACACCACCTGCCAGTCATACCAAAACCCTAACAAGCAATAACAACAACAATTCAAACAACAATTCCAATAACAATACCAAACAACAACCCAACAACAACAACAACAACAACACAAAAACAACATTAAAAGCTACATTAAAACCAAGAAAGTGTAAATTTCAATAGAACTACCAAACTAAGTTAACTCTTATTACAACCCAATGGAAAACAAATTGTATTTGTCTAGTTCAAATTGTCTAAAATTCATTCATTGTTTGGTACATCATTATCATCACCGTCTGATGAAGTTTCATCATCATCACGGTATTGAGAAGGGTCTACTTGTCGATGACGGGAAGAATGATCACGGGGAGGACGGGAGGAACGACCACTTGGAGGACGGGACGAACGAGCACGGAGACGGGCAGCCTCTGGCGATGATGGCCGAGACCGGGGAATCGAAAAAGATCCAGTTAGGAGATTTTTGATCTGCTCTTGCATGCTCTGGCACTGAGCGACCACGCCAATATACTGAGCATCTCTAAGCTTTTCTCTTTCCTTGGACGCTTCTAGCTCGGATGTGAGCTTTGTCACAGTCTCCCGCATAGCGGAGAGGCTCTCCCCATCAAGTTGCTCGGCTTGCGAGGAAGTCCCTATTCCTTGCATTCCACACCTATAGCGATGGAATGTCTTAGTAGGAAGGCCGTATACCTTCCCCCATTTTGGACCGCCTGCAGCCCGCGTCCATAGTCTTTCAACATCCTCGGCCGAAAGTTGGAATGGCGCGCCCGACTCATTAGGTGGCTGGCTGCGTATGAATTCCTCAGCTTCAACTCTGAAGCGATCCTATAAGAAAAAGTAAATTGAATTAGTATTTCAAAATTTATATAAAAGTAAATGAAAATACTTAATGAAAAGTGAAAACTTACATGTACAGTCGAGGCACGTCCCTCGACCCACCTTTCTTGATCCGTCTCTTTCTTCTTCTTCACAATATGAGTCTCCCTGAATAGCTCATCTTGGTTCATCGGACAACCCAACTTCTTTTCCTGAAAACTCATAAATTTTAATTAATAAATAGAATAGATATACTTTGAAAATTAAAATAAATTAAGCAATTACGTATCATTCTTCTTTTTATTGTCCTCTGGCTGACCGCACCTCCAGTGTACAATGATCCTCCCTTCTCAGATGCGCGAGCTTTCTTTCCCTTTTCGCTCTTCTGTAAGAACTCTGCAGTAAGCCATTGCCTTTGCAAATCATCCCAAAACTCTTGAAGCAACCAGCCAGGCTTCTGGTTCAGCTGTCTAGCTATGGAGAAAGAATGCGACAACCGCTTGCGAGCTTTGAGATTAAAATTTGCAGCCACGTCCGCGCTATACTGGTGTTCCCATACACACTTGCTCTGTATTTCAAAAGTTAAATATTATATGGAAATATCATAAATATAAATAATTATACTGCTTAAAAAAACATTTATACCTAAATTCATTGAAAATTGCCTCCTTCAGTGAGAATGGGAATTCACGCCAAGACGCATAAGGGGCATCATAAAGCTTTCTGGTTGCTTTGGTGATTATCCTCGTAGTAATATTACTCGGGAGGAACCTGCAATTTAATAAATAAAACAAATTAATATCTTAGTAAAAACTGTACAAAAAAATAAACATAGAAATAACAAATAACTCTTACCCATCACCCTCAGGGACTATGATGATCCTGCCATACTGATCATAATGCACCTCCTCGTCAGAAGCAGTAGCAACATCAGCATCATCGTCCGAAACATGTGTATCAGAGGCATGTGTGGAAGGAGTAGGGGGGTCAGAGCTACTATCCCGCAAGCGAAGGCCTCCAATAGGTGGAGTCGCTGATGACGATAGATGTGATCCCTGTGACTGCGACATAGCTGCACGGATCGCACGTGGCTGTGATACTGACTGTTGTGACCCGAGTGGCTGTGACCCGACTGGCTGTGACACTGATGGTTGCGATCCATGTGGTTGTGACATGGATCGATGCGATCCATGTGATGCTGCTGGGTGGGATCCACGTGGTAGTGAGGCAGGTGGACTATATGTCGGACGCACAGTCCGATGGCCCTGTGAAGAAACACCCGGGGTCTGCACGAAGGTGTAGGGCTGGTGATGCTATGGCAGATCAGTATAGCCATGAGGTAGAGGTTGTGGCATAGTGATAGGCAAATCAGAAGATGGTGGAAAAGATTGATGAGTAGTATCTTCTACCCTCCTCTTTTGCTTCCTAACCTTTTCTCGACCCTAAGAACCACTACCTTCATTGTTACCTCGACCCTTGCATGTCATCTGCATAATATAATACATATTTAGATTGAAACATATAACAAAACTATCAATAAACGAGAGTTATCGAAGAAACCAACTTTTTAAAGCTCATCGACGTATTCTTCCTCGTCAGAGAATTCTTCTTCCTCGTCAGAGAATTCTTCTTCCTCACTAGTTTGAGCTTCATCAGTTGATTCTTCTTCCTCGTTTTCTATAATTCTTACTTCATTTATATCAACTTCTTCCAATATGTGTTCAGGATGTTCCAAATCATTTTCTAAAAGTTCGTCCACTATTTGGTGAACACTGGAGATGTCGTTTTTATATGCAACATCCAACACATTCTCGACTTCGACCCTACCACTACAGGCTTAGTTTTGATTATAACCCACCAATCGGACTTATTCCGCCAAAATGGATAAGGAGCATAATACACTTGCCTAACAATATGTGCAATTATGAAAGGATCATAGCGATCATACTCCCTCGTATGATTAACCTCAATTATGTTGTATTGATTGTGTACTCTCGTACCTCTTGTTGGATTTGGGTCAAACCACTTGCATCTAAAGAGAATAATTTTCTTAAATGGTTTACCTGAATATTCTAGTTCTATTATTTCTTTGAGCACAACATAATAATCAATATCTCCAACTTGGTTGTCATCACCACCTTGAACCCACACCCCACTGTTGTTGCTTTTTTTATTTTTAGAGCAACCCTCTGTATGAAACTTATAACCATTCACAACGTACTTGGAATATGTTGTGACCTCAACCCCAGGTCCCCAAGATATATCTTTCAAAAATTGATTTACACCATTATTTGGATCATTTACCTACATATTGTTAACAAAATTCATAAGTTAGCATAACTTCCAGACATTGTTTACCTCCATAGTGTTAGAATATTTTAAGGATATACTTACAAATTGTTTGAACCACCTATGAAATGCCGTATATACAGCATTTTGGCCAAATTGACCCACGAAGTGACTGTGACACATCAAATATTTTTAGTAGTTGCATTGAGATGTAATCACAGTAAATTTTATATTTTGATAACTATTAAATCAATACTTACTTGAGAAATGGTACTACTTCGGGACAATTTAGCAATACATGAAGTGTAGTTGACTTGAACTCCATATCACTCAAAATTCTCTTTCTACCATCCTTAGAACATCGGTCTGGTTGATTGAATATGGACATAGGCGGATATAATGGATCATTCGTAAGGTCGACCGTGTGCTTGTTGGGCCTATTCCTAGCACATGGCACGTTGCTCTCAAAATAATAAGAACAAAAATGAGCAGTTTCCTTTGCAAGATAAGCTTCGCATATAGATCCTTCAATTCTATTCCTCTGCTTAACAAATTGTTTACATTTGCCAATTGTCCTACATAATTTCAGGTTAGCCAAGAACATTCAAATAAAACAGAAAATTATATATGGACTATAATATTACCTCTCAAAGGGATACATCCATCTGCATTGAACAGGCCCTCCAAGTCATGCCTCGTGTACAAGGTGGATTGGAAGGTGTTCCATCACATCAAAAAAACCACATGGAAATATCTTTTCCATCTTACCCGAAGTTATATGAATGTTCTGATCCATCCGGCGTAGGTTTTCTTCCCTTAATGTGGAAGAACACAAGTCTTTGAAAAACAAACTAATCTCAGTGATGGGTTTCCAGATTCTTTCAGGCAAACCAGAAAACGCAATAGGCATTAAGGTCTCCATGAAAACATGACAGTCATGACTTTTCAAATGGCTCAACTTCCCTACCTCCATATCAACTTTTTTCTCAAAATTCGACGCATAACCCTCAGGCATCTTCAATTTCGTTACCCAATCACAAATCTGTCGTCTTTCCTCCAAAGTGAATGTGTAACTTGCTTTGGGCTTGAATAACTTGCCATTGTTTGCTGTCTGCAAGTGTAATTCAGGCCGCCTGCAATATTCTTGTAAGTTCATTCTAGCCTTCGGGTTATCCTTTGTCTTACCTTTAACATCCATCACTGTGTTGAACAAATTGTCAAAATAATTCTTCTCAATATGCATGACATCAAGGTTGTGACGGAGAAGATTATCCTTCCAATAAGGCAACTCCCAAAATATACTCTGTTTGGTCCAATTATGAGTAACACCATATTCGAGGAATCTATGCGGTGGAACTTCAGTAACTTTACTGAAGTTCTGGACCCTCTCCCAAATTTCATCACCTGAAAGTATCGGAGGTGGATAATCATATTCCAGTTTATTCTTTTTGAAAGCATTTTTCATCCTTCTAAACTCATGACCCTCAGGCAAGAATTGACGATGACAATCAAACCATGATTGCTTTCGGCCATGTTTCAAAGTGAACGCTTTACTATTTTCCATGCAGTAAGGACAAGCTTGTTTCCCAGCAGTCATCCACCCAGACAACATTCCATACGCAGGAAAATCATTAATTGTCCACATTAAATTAGCACGCAAATTGAAATTCTGCTTGGTTGATATGTCATATGTTTCAACACCATCGTACCACAATTGTTTTAGCTCATCAATCAAAGGTTGCAAATATACATCTATCAAACTTTTCGGATTACGTGGACCGGGGATAATACAATTTAAGAATATATATGGACTAGTCATGCACAACTTGGGTGGTAGATTATAAGGTGTAAGAAAGACAGGCCAACATGAATACGGTGTCACAGATACAGAAAAAGGCGTGAAACCATCCGCACACAGACCTAACCGAATGTTCCTTGGTTCACTAGCAAAATATGGATATGTCCTATCAAAGTGTTTCCAAGCTCCTCCATCTGAAGGATGGCACATAACACCAGGTGGTCTTCTATTTTCAAAGTGTCATCTCATATGAGGAGCAGAACTCATCGACGCATATAACCTCTTTAGCCTAGGTATAAGAGGTAAATAATGCATCGCCTTGATAGCGACCATCTTCCCGCTGGAAAGCCTCTTGAAACGAGACTTTCCGCAAAATTTACAACTGCTTAAATTTGCATCATCTTTATAATATAACATGCAACCATATTCACAACAATCAATTCTCATTGACGAAAGTCCTAACTTAGAAACTAATCTTTTTGCCTTATAGAAATCACCAGGTAATTCGATTTCCTCGTCAACTAGTTCACGCATAAGGTCAATGAAAGAATCCATGGCTGCTTGAGAAATATTCCAATCAAATTTGATACTTAGTAATCTAACTGCAACAGACAACTCAGAGTGCGGACGTCCTTCACGTAGTGGACGACTAGCTTCCTCTAACTGTTCATAAAAATGTCTTGCTTCATCATTAGGACTTTGTTCAACATTTTCGTTGGGCTCACCCCCAAAGTGCATTCCAAAAGCATTCGCAACCATATCATGAATTCTGGAATCACTATTTCTATTCTCCCTCGACCTACTACTTTCACCAACAACCATGTTATGAAATATCTCATGGCTACCATCCATCTCTCCATGATTAGTCCACACAAAGTAATTCGCTATAAACCCCACCATATAAAGATGAACCTTAACTTCCTCCGGTTTTCCAAACTTCATACAATCGCACTTAACACAAGGGCACCTAATTACTCCTTCTTTTATGTATGGCGGAAGTGACATTGAATGTCTAATAAAGTCCTCAACCCCTTCTACAAAATCCTCCCGCAATCTCCGCCGATTAGGATAATTCCTATTGTACATCCAAGAACAATGTTCTATCTATTTAAATAAAGCAAGAACAAATTAAATTAGTTAATTCATAGCCTAATCTTTTTTTTAGTTAACTAAAAGTTCAATTCATATCCTATTATTGTTGCTTCATAAAATGAAATTTAACCCCATATATAAATTAGTCTACCTAAATAGTTAATTTATTTGAACCCTAAAAGTATTAATAAGAACCCTAAAAATTGCAAATAATATATAACATGGAGAAATTGAACCCTAACATGGAGAAATTGAACCCTAACATGGAGAAATTAAACCCTAACATGGAATTAACTTTGAACTAAACATAGTTGAACAAATAATATATAACTTTGAACCCTAATATATTGGAATTGAACCCCTAAAATCACTGTTTTTCGGAAAAATAAAAGAAAGGAGAGAGAAAATAACCTTGGGAGTGGAGGTCGTCGGAATTTGCTGCTGCCGTCAGGGGTCGTCGGTGGCGGGGGCGTCGCTGCTGCTGGAAGTCGGAGGGGGGATGGGGTTTTGAGTGTTAGAGGAGAAAGATTTTAATTTGAGGAATAATTTTGAAAGAATGGACCTGAAACCCGTTTTGGCTCCTGTTAAAAAAAATAGCTATTTTGGTAGCCAAATTATTTTTGACTGTTTGACCAAAATAGCGACCAACGTTGGTCGCCATTTTTGACCGTTTGACCAAAATGGCGACCAACTTTGGTCGCTATATTTGAAAATAAATAAATAAAATAATTATTTTCCTCTTTTATATATATATATATATATATATATATATATATATATATATATATATATATCCTACAAAAGCGACCAACTTTGGTCGCCTTTTGGTCAAACGGTCAAAAATGGCGACCAACGTTGGTCGCTATTTTGGTCAAACAGTCTATACTTAGTGCATAGTATAGCGTAAGTATATATATTATATATATATAAGCTATATTCGATACGGTATTACCTAATACACTTATACTTAGTGCATAGTATAGCGTAAGTACATATTATATATATATATATATATATATATATATATATATATAAGCTATATTCGATACAGTATTACCTAATACATTTATACTTAGTGCATAGTATAGCGTAAGTACATATATTATATATATATAAGTTGTATTCGATATAGTATTACCTAATACACTTATACTTAGTGCATAGTATAGCGTAAGTACATATATTATATATATAAGCTGTATTCGATACAGTATTACCTAATACACTTATACTTAGTGCATAGTATAGCGTAAGTACATATATTATATATATAAGCTGTATTCGATACAGTATTACCTAATACACTTATACTTAGTGCATAGTATAGCGTAAGTACATATATTATATATATAAGTTGTTATATTCGATACAGTATTACCTAATACACTTATACTTAGTGCATAGTATATAGCGTAAGTATATATATATTATATATATAGACACACACGCCCGCGATACAGTATTACCTAATACACTTATGCTTAGTGCATAGTATAGCGTAAGTACATATATTATATATATATAAGCTATATTCGATACAGTATTACCTAATACACTTATACTTAGTGCATAGTATAGCGTAAGTACATATATTATATATATAAGCTATATTCGATACAGTATTACTTAATACACTTATACTTAGTGCATAGTATATAGCGTAAGTATATATATATTATATATATAGACACACACGCCCGCTTCGTAGTACTATTAATCCCTTGTATTACAAAAGTGTTAACGACTTACATTTATATTATTTACATAGTAAATACAAAAGTGATTTTTAATTTTGACCATATAGAGACCAACTTTGGTCGCTAACTGTAAATGAATTTAATTTAGCGACCAAAGTTGGTCACTAACAGTACATGAATTTAATTTAGCGACCAAATTTGGTCACTAAATTTTAATCAGATTTATTTATATTTTATATAATATTTAAATTAATAATAAAAATTGTTAAACGTTAGAACTGGGTCCCACATTGGCGACCAACGTTGGTCTCTATTTCATTAAGCGACCAACTTTGGTCGCTAGCTTTTGAATTATATTTATTTATATTTTAATTTTTTTTAAATAAATATATATTTATTAAAATATTATAACTGGGTCCCATGTTAGCGACCAATGTTGGTCGCTATCAACTTATCCTTCAATTAGCGACCAACGTTGGTCGCAAGTTTTAAATTATATATATTTATATTTTATAAGTTTTATAAAATAATAATAAAATTATTAACAAATTTAATGTGGGTCCCACTTTAGCGACCAATATTGGTCGCTAATCTCAGTATATATTTGACCAAGCAAGTCTGACCAGTCCAGTCAACAATTTGACTAAATTTGCGGCCAAATAGAGACCAACTTTGGTCGCTAATATATTTCAAATATTTTTTTATTATTTTCGGCAGTTTGGCGACCAACTTTGATCGCTTTTCTTGACAGACCAAATTTGCTGCTTGCTGGCAATGTTAGTCCCATTACCGGTGAAAATATTAAGCCAGCTTACGGAGGGGAGGAGGAGGCTTTCTTTCGAAAAATTGTTACTCCTATTGATGAAGTGATTGCACGGGTATTACATGCATTTCAGAGCTATTTGTTCCTCTCCAATCTATTGTATTAAAAAAAAAAATCAGTTGTGGTATTTTACCTTTCTTTAGAACTTGAAGGGAAGCCGAGGGTCTATCGGAAACAGTCTCTCTGTCCCATCGGGGTAATGCTACCTTCCCAAGACCCCACTTATGGAATTTTACTGGGTCGTTGTTATTGTTGTTGTATAGAACTTGAGGGAAAATCAATTTTACACCCTTTTCTGTCATTTTCAGGAAGCTGCTAGGAGCAGAAGAGGAAAAGCAAAGCATTCCCAAAGGAGGATCTATGATGATTTAAACGAATACTTTTGGTAGTCAACCTTTCAGTTTTCTGTTTGTTTTTCTAGTTCAGTTAATCGATATTTTGCTCATTTTTACTCAAAAACTGTAGGTCAGTGAACTGCTTCAGGTTAGGTTGGCCCATGCGCGCTGATGCTGATCTCTTTTGCCTCCCTGTGGAAGAACTTCGAGCTAAGAGAAACAGAATCTATTTTGTACATAGGGTGTCCGCTACTAATATATCACTATTTTCTAAAGACATATATATGTATGTACATGGAATTTTTGCCGAACTTTACAGGTATGTACCGGTGACCCCTCATTCTATAGCATAAGTCTTTTGGATTCAACAAAAATTTGTTTTATATATAGGGTGTCCGCTATTAATATATCACTATTTTCTAAAGACATATATATATATATATATATATATATATATATAAAAATTTTGCCGAGCTTTACGGGTGTCGGTGACCCCTCTCGGTATTGCATAGGAACAGCAGCAAGAATGGAACAGAGATGGTGCAGAGCTGTACAGAGTTGCAGTAAGAGAGTTCAAGGAAGAAGCAAGCTCTAGAGACAAATATGAATTTAATCACTGCTCTAATTAGTTGCAGTGTCCAACTGTAATATTTATTAGTTTCTTCACTAGTATTCATTGTTACACTACTGGTGTTTGCCGTGCAGTCCCAACCCTTACACTAAAAATCACATTTCAGTTCATTTTTGTAATAATTGCAAGAAAATACACGTATTTGTGCATTTTTGTCTTATCATGATCTAAGTTGTCTATAGTTATGTATTCAACACTTAATGAATCAGCTGTAGCACCAGGCTCAACATCTTCTTTATCATGATAATTAAATTTATAAGTAACACCATTTTCTTAACATGTATAAAAATAAGTAATTCAATAAAAAAAATCTCAAAACAGTAATAAAAAACTCCAAAAATTCTTCCGCCTTCAGGCCTTTAATCTTGATTCTATTAAACTAAGTTTTTGATATTTTTGAACATCCTTTTAGTCACTAACTCAAAGTCACTAAGTTTTTAAGGAGTTAACATGTCAGATTTTGCCATTACTAGCTGACATATCTATGTCAATAACGGTGCCCTTGTTGCGCTCAAATCGTGGGTCCGCGCTGCGCTCAAATCTTGGGTCCGCCTCTGACTGTAGCACCACGCTCAACATCTTGATCTATACGCTTAATCACTTCAATATAGTAAAAGCTGATCAAACTACTTTTAAGCACTTTTTAAATTTTTGGAGTGTTTGACAAACAAAAAAGCTGCTTAAAAAAAAAGCTAAAAATGCTTTTAAAAAGCCAAAAACAACAAGTTGGCTGACCCAACTTTTTCCATTTTGGCTTAAAAGCCATTTTAGTTTGACCAATAAAATTATTCTCTTGTCCCTAATAAGTTTTTATAATACCAAAATTATCCCCGGTCAAATAAAACCTACTAAAACATTGTACTTCTCTTATTTCCTTCACTTTGAAGACTTTCGTTCCTCAAATCCTCTCCATCTCTGCTACATCTTCATTTTGAAATACTAATTAAAGCTTTTCAACCCTGAGGGGTAGCTCGGCTGGTAAAGGCTTGAGGACAAAGTCCTTCAGGTCGCCGGTTCGAGCCCCAGCAGGGCCACTGGAGGCTTACAAACCGGTCGCGTCTCCAGGGCCCCGTGGAACTAACCGTGGTGGACCTGCCTTGAAACAGCGGGACCTGGTGGGTACAGCTAGTCGGGTTCGCAAAGCGATCGCCCAGAAACCACGGCAAAAAAAAATAAAAAAATTAAAGCTTTTCTGTTTCTTATACTACTTTAACGTCTTCAGAAATATTAATTATATTTCCTCCCATCTTCTCTCTTTTTTGTTTTTGTTATTTATATATACCATTGGTTGACAAAAGAAGTTGATGAAAACTTAGCTACTTGTCTTGCATGAGTGCTTCAGTTATGGTTTTGAGGATTAACAACATCAGCTTAGTAGCTACATTTCATGATTCCTAGCCAGTTAGTTAACTTTATGTTTCCATTTCAGTTAAATGGAGAGTTTGAACTTTAGCGACTTGGCATTTTAAATAGGTTGAGACTTTTATGGAAGTTTACTTGATTGAAACTGGTGAAAAATGAGCATTCAAGAATTATATTTATAAAAATTATCTAAAGTAATCAATTAAATTGAAATTAAGTTAAAATATAAATTATTTTTTATTTGCATTAATTCATAATTAAATATATTGTATTAATCAGCTCCTTTATAATGTTAACACCTTTAAGGATATTTTTGTCTCTTTAATAGGAAAAAGTGTTTACTAGTACTTGTTTGCCAAACACTTCAACAGCTCTTTTTAAGTTTCAGCACTTTTATCCAAACAGATAATTATTTATTTATAAAATAAGCTCTAGCACTTAAAAGCTGCTTGTAAGCACTTGTGCTTAAAAGCCATTTTTTTAAGTCAATCCAAACGGGCTCTATGTCAACGCTACCACGTTTGCTACTACTAGCTGACATATCTTGACTTATTATGTAGATTACCAAGAAAATTAGCTTGTGAATAATACCAGACCTTCAAATGTGAAAGATATGGAAGAAATATATGATCTCACAAATAAGGCAACAGATTAGTCCTTGCCTGAAAAGGTGAATGACAGAAAACTTGCAGTAGGTGTTTTCAAGCTATACGATCCTTCTTCTGTATCTCATATACGGCAAAGGGCCATATATGCCCTGTATTATGAGAAAAGGTTTAAATATAGTCTTCGTTATACTTTGGGTCCAAATATACCCCTGCCATAATACTATTGGTTCAAATATACCCCTTTTCTGATAAGTTTGTCCAAGGTGGACATTCAATCCTACGTGGCACAGACATTTGATGAGGTGAAAGTCACATGGCAATGTCACCTCAGCGCCCCTAATTCTTATATAAAATACTAAAATTTGAAATACAATATTTTTCATGGTAGCGGTAATGGTGGCAATAGTGGTGGAGGGGAAGAAAATTTTAGTAGTGGAAAAAAAAATAGAAGCGAGGTAAAATGGGTTAGGAGCGCTAAGGTGACAAGCTATGTGATATCCAACTCATCAAATGTTAGTGTCACGTTGGATTGGAGGTCCACTTTGGATAAACTTAACGGAAAAGGGATATATTTGAACCAATATTACAACGACATGGATATATTTGGACTCAACGTATAATGAGGGATAAATTTAAACCTTTTTTCGATAGTACAATGATATATTTGGCCCTTTTCCGATCTTATATATGACAGTGAAGGGCTTAACAGAGAAAACTTGCGGTAGGATACGATGTTATAACCATTTTTCCTACGCCTTAACCAAATAGCTTCTTTTAAGATTAATTGAGATCGATAGGCAACTGTAGTTTTTACAGAGTTGAAGCAATGGTGTTAACATATCTCAGTTGAATAAATCTCCCTAATTTAGACTTTTGGTAGCTTATTAATGAGAATATAATTTAGGAAAAGGAAAGCGGAAAAACAAATTGAATAACATATTAGATGATTTAGGCTAGGCGACGAGCAATATTATAGCTTGAGAAAAAAGAAAATATAAACATTGTTTAAGACCACGAGTTCCAAAATTCATTGGTAGTGTAGCACGTCCATGACCAACATAAATTATGTTCATATCAAAATAAACTCACTTGGAGTCTCTTTAATTACACTTCATGCATCATGCATGTTACCAATATATTATTTTTCCTCGTGTATATTGTGGGGTCCAGCCCACATTTCAAGGAAGAAATTTTCTTCCTTCCTCACTTTTGTCAAAGTTGTTAATAGCAGCAGCCCACGTTTTTGTTTTCTGTCAAAAATGGCACGCTGTAGAGATGAAGCTGTCAAATGAGGTAGGCTGTATTCTGCCTATAAAATGAGAGTTTCGCCTCTCATTTTTATCATCACAATCTCAGAAGAAAATATATCTGAGAGCTAGAAAGAAAGAGTGAGGTTTCACAGACAGGGTATAAGAAAATAGTCTGTGAAGAAAATAAAGAGTGAGTGATATTGTAGTGAGGTGAAATATCAAAAGAGGGTTATTTCTTTTGAGTGTTGTAGTGGTCTTTGTAGTATTTTACTTGGGCCTACAAAGTGTAAAATCCTTACTATAGTGATATCAGTTACTCCTCTCGGGGTCGTGATTTTTTCCTTTATTCAAAAGGGTTTTCCACGTAAAAATCTTGGTGTTATTGTTACTCTTTTATTCTTGTTAATTATCGTATCTCGGTGCTACATTATTATTCCGCTTTTATTACCGTGAATATTATTTTGGTAGGGGGTTTATTTCCCAACAACTGGTATCAGAGCACAGGTTCTGCTCGTTCACTGAAATACTATTCACTGTCGGTAGTACTATACTTGGTGAAAAATAAAAATATCCAGAGTAAAGTACGAGGTAGCAAAATTCAACGGAGATAACGGTTTCTCAACATGGCAAAGAAGTATAAGAGATCTGCTCATCCAACAAGGATTACACAAGGTTCTAGATGCTGATTCCAAAAAGCCTGATACCATGAAAGCTGAGGATTGGGCTGACTTGGATGAAAGAGCTGCTAGTGCAATCAGGTTGCACTTATCAGATGATGTAGTAAATAACATCATTGATGAAGATATTGCACGTGGAATTTGGACAAGGTTGGAAAGCCTATACATGTCCAAAACGCTGACAAATAAATTGTACCTGAAGAAGCAGTTATACGCCCTACACATAGTGAAGGTACGAATTTTTTGTCACATTTAAATATGTTTAACGGACTAATCACACAGCTTGCCAACCTCGAAGTGAAAATCGAGGAAGAAGATAAAGTCATCTTGCTATTGAACTCGTTGCCATCTTCGTACGATAATTTGGCAACAACCATCTTGCACGGTAAGACTACTATTGAGTTGAAAGATGTCACGTCGGCTCTTCTACTCAATGAGAAGATGAGAAAGAAGTCTGAAAATCAAGGACAGGCTCTCATCACAGAAGGTAGAGGCAGGAGTTATCAAAGGAGTTCGAACAACTATGGTAGATCTGGAGCTCGTGGGAAGTCAAAGAACCGATTCAAATCAAGAGTCAGAAATTGCTACAATTGTGATCAACCAGGTCACTTCAAAAGAGATTGCCCAAATCCAAGGAAGGGCAAAGGT
Organism: Nicotiana tabacum; assembly: GCF_000715075.1. Classification (NCBI taxonomy): domain Eukaryota; kingdom Viridiplantae; phylum Streptophyta; class Magnoliopsida; order Solanales; family Solanaceae; genus Nicotiana; species Nicotiana tabacum. The sequence continues at coordinate 154,664,574 of NC_134097.1, read as the reverse complement.
GAAACCAGTGGCCAGAAGAATGACGACAACACAGCCGCCATAGTGCAAAATAATGATAATGTTGTCCTCTTCATAAATGAGGAAGAGGAATGCATGCACCTGTCAGGTCCAGAGTCGGAATGGGTGGTTGACACAGTGGCATCTCACCATGCCACACCGGTAAGAGATCTTTTTTGCAGATATGTAGCAGGTAATTTCGGCACAGTGAAAATGGGTAACACAAGTTACTCAAAGATTGCGGGGATTGGTGACATTTGTATCAAGACAAATGTTAGATGCACATTGGTTCTAAAGGATGTGCGGCATGTACCTGATTTGCGGATGAACTTGATCTCGGGAATTGCTTTAGACCGAGATGGATACGAGAACTATTTTGCGAATCAAAAGTGGAGACTCGCTAAAGAATCATTGGTGATTGCAAAGGGAGTTGCTCGTGGCACGTTGTACAGGACAAATGCAGAAATATGCCAAGGTGAATTGAACGTAGTACAAGATGAGATTTCTGCAGATTTGTGGCACAAAAGAATGGGTCATATGAGCGAGAAGGGATTGCAGATTCTTGCCAAGAAATCACTCATTTCTTATGTCAAAGGTACAACGGTAAAACCTTGTGACTACTGTTTATTTGGTAAGCAGCATAGAGTCTCATTTCAGACATCGTCTGAAAGAAAATTGAATATACTTGATTTAGTATATTCTGATGTTTGTGGCCCAATGGAAATTGAATCAATGGGCGGTAACAAATATTTTGTTACTTTTATTGATGATGCTTCACAAAAATTATGGGTTTATATTTTGAAAACCAAAGATCAGGTTTTCAAGTTTTCCAGAAGTTTCATGCTCTAGTAGAAAGGGAGACGGGTCGAAAGCTAAAGCGTCTCCGAAGTGACAATGGAGGTGAGTACACTTCAAGGGAATTTGAAGAGTATTGTTCAAGTCACAGGATCATACATGAAAAGACAGTTCCTGGAACCCCACAGCACAATGGCGTAGCCGAGAGGATGAACCGCACCATTGTGGAGAAGGTGAGAAGCATGCTCAGAATGGCTAAACTGACTAAGTCATTCTGGGGTGAAGCAGTTCAGACAGCCTGTTACCTGATCAATAGGAGTTCATCAGTTCCGTTGGCGCTTGAAATTCCAAAGAGAGTTTGGGCCAACAAGGAGGTGTCCTACTCGCATATGAAGGTGTTCAGTTGCAAAGCTTTTGCACATGTACCAAAAGAGCAGAGAACAAAACTAGATGATAAATCTGTTCCCTGCATATTTATTGGATATGGAGATGAAGAGTTCGGGTATAGACTGTGGGATCCTGTAAAGAAGAAGGTCATCAGAAGCAGAGATATAGTCTTCCGAGAAAGTGAAGTTGGAATTGCTGCTGATATGTCAGAAAAGGCGAAGAATGGTATAATTCCTAACCTTGTTACTATTCCTTCTACTTCTAACAATCCCACACGTGCAGAAAGTACGACCGACGAGGTTGCCGAGCAGGGGGAGCAACCTGGTGAGGTTATTGAGTAGGGGGAGCAACTTGATGAAGGTATCGAGGAAGTGGAGCACCCCACTCAGGAAGAAGAACAACCTCAACCTCTGAGGAGATCAGAGAGGCCAAGGGTAGAGTCATGCATGTACCCTTCCACAGAGTATGTCCTCATCAGTAATGAGGGGGAGCCAGAAAGTCTTAAAGAGGTGTTGTCCCATCCAGAAAAGAACCAGTGGATGAAAGCTATGCAAGAAGAGATGGAATCTCTACAGAAAAATGGCACATACAAGCTGGTTGAACTTCCAAAGGGTAAAAGACCACTCAAATGCAAATGGGTCTTTAAACTCAAGAAAGATGGAAATGGCAAGCTGGTCAGATACAAAGCTCGATTGGTGGTTAAAGGCTTCGAACAAAGGAAAGGTATTAATTTTGATGAAATTTTCTCACCTGTTGTCAAAATGACTTCTATTCGAATAATTTTGAGCTTAGCAGCTAGCCTAGATCTTGAAGTGGAGCAGTTGGATGTGAAAATTGCATTTCTTCATGGAGATTTGGAAGAAGAGATTTATATGGAGCAGCCAGAAGGATTTGAAGTAGATGGAAAGAAACACATGGTGTGCAAATTGAATAAGAGTCTTTATGGATTGAAGCAGGCACCAAGGCAGTGGTACATGAAGTTTGACTCATTCATGAAAAGTCAAACATACCTAAAGACCTATTCTGATCCATGTGTATACTTCAAAAGATTTTCTGAGAATAACTTTATTATATTGTTGTTGTATGTGGATGACATGTTAATTATAGGAAAATACAAGGGGTTGATAGCAAAGTTGAAGGGAGATCTGCCCAAGTCATTTGATATGAAGGACTTGGGCCCAGCACAACAAATTCTAGGGATGAAGATAGTTCGAGAGAGAACAAGTAGAAAGTTGTGGCTATCTCAGGAGAAGTACATTGAACGTGTACTAGAACGCTTTAACATGAGGAATGCTAAGCCAGTCAGCACACCTCTTGCTGGTCATCTAAAGTTGAGTAAGAAGATGTGTCATACAACAGTGGAGGAGAAAGGGAACAGTGCTAAAGTTCCTTATTCTTCAGCAGTCGGAAGCTTAATGTATGCAATGGTATGCACTAGACCTGATATTGCTCATGCAGTTGGTGTTGTCAGCAGGTTTCTTGAAAATCCTGGAAAGGAACATTGGAAAGTAGTCAAGTGGATACTCAGGTACCTAAGAGGTACCACGGGAGATTGTTTGTGCTTTGGAGGATCTGATCCAATCTTGAAGGGCTATACAGATGCTGATATGGCAGGTGACATTGATAATAGAAAATCCACTACGGGATATTTGTTTACATTTTCAGGGGGAGCTATATTATGGCAGTCGAGGTTGCAGAAGTGTGTTGCACTCTCCACAACTGAAGCGGGGTATATTGCCGCTATAGAAACTGGCAAGGAGATGATATGGCTCAAACGGTTCCTTCAAGAGCTTGGATTGCATCAGAAGGAGTATGTCGTCTATTGTGACAGTCAAAGTGCAATAGACCTTAGCAAGAACTCTATGTACCATGCAAGGACCAAACACATAGATGTGAGATATCATTGGATTCGTGAGCAGGTGGAGAACGAATCTTTACAGGTCAAAAAGATTCATACAAGTGAGAATCCTTCCGATATGCTGACCAAAGTGGTACCAAGAGACAAGTTTGAGCTATGCAAAAAATTTGTCCGCATACACTCAAACTAGAAACTGCGATGTTACCTTCTTCGGGTGAATGGGACTGGAGGGGGAGATTTGTGGGGTCCAGCCCATATTTCAAGGAAGAAATTTTCTTCCTTCCTCACTTTTGTCAAATTTGGTAATAGCAGCAGCCCACGTTTTTGTTTTCTGTCAAAAATGGCACGCTGCAGAGATGAAGCTGTCAAATGAGGTAGGTTGTATTCTGCCTATAAAATGAGAGCTTCGCCTCTCATTTTTATCATCACAATCTCAGAAGAAAATATATGTGAGAACTAGAAAGAAAGAGTGAGGTTTCACAGACAGGGTATATGAAAATAGTTTGTGAAGAAAATAGAGAGTGAGTGATATTGTAGTGAGGTGAAATATCAAAAGAGAGTTATTTCTTTTGAGTGTTGTAGTGGTCTTTGTAGTATTTTACTCGGGCCTACAAAGTGTAAAATCCTTACTATAGTGATATCAGTTACTCCTCTCGGGGTCGTGGTTTTTTCCCTTATTCAGAAGGGTTTTCCACCTAAAAATCTTGGTGTTATTGTTACTATTTTATTCTTGTTAATTATCGTATCTCGGTGCTACATTATTATTCCGCTTTTATTACCGTGAATATTATTTTGGTAGGGGGTTTATTTCCCAACAATATCTTTGTAAATTCTTGTGCTGGAGACATGATTACCGCTAAGGGGTTCAAAAAAGAAAAAAGTTAAAAAGGTTATAGCTAGTGGGAATAAAACCAATGATGTTACAAAGGTTTTGAATCCCCTTAACCACTAAGTTATGCTTTTGGGCTATGTCAAGGGGATACAAAACATAATATATAGAGGTAAAAAAATAGATTTTGCCTTACATATACAGTGTAATTTTCGGCGAAGGGGGTTCGGGTGTACACTCTTCCGTCTCTCTCTCTCTATATATATATATAGAGAGAGAGAGGTCTCGCGTAAAGTTACCAACGACAAAGTTATCTCAATGTGACCTATAGGTCACGTGTTTGAGTCGTGAAAACAACCATTAATGCTTGCATACGTGTAGGTTGTTTGCATAGCACTCCTTAGGATGCGATCGTTTTCCGAACTTTGCGTGAACACGAAATATCTTATGCACCGAGCTGCCTTTTATATATGCCTTAATTTTTCAAATGTAAAACATAAATTGAAACAAGAAATGAGATGCAGAATCAGCTACAAAAAGAAGAAGCATATTCTATTACATATATATACATCAAGTACAGTGAAATTTGTCGTATGACAACATGACCTCTTGTCCCGTTAGCATACTCAAGTCCATCCTCAAACGTTAAGATCTACTTCATGTGAAAGGCAAATCCAAGAATTGAAGGTTTGTAATTTAGATATTTATATATACTTACTCTTATCCTCCTTATTTGATTTTTTTTTTGGCTTCTTTTTTATGGTTCTCGATATTTGATTTTTTTCAGATATCAAGAAGGAATTAACTTTTTTTTTTTAAAGTTGTCCTGAGAGTAAAGAAGTTAAAATAGCACGGTCTAATCAGTTTTCGGACTGATCATTCAAAAATAGTCAGTGTTTACCAAGTTAATAAAAATAGCTACTATTTTATTGCAACAGAGACCGGTCCAGAATAATATACTGGAATTCGATGCACCTGTGTATAAACTTCCAGCATATTATGCTGGACCGATATACTTTGTTGGCTCCAGTATAATATATTGGAGACTGGAGCACCGGTGCTCCAAACTCCAGTATATTACTGGAACTCAAGTATATTATGCTAGAGTATTTTTCCGGATTTTGAACAGTGTTTTCGCTCAAATTTATTTTTATATGAAAAGTGACTAAATTTCGATTACCTTTGAAACCGTGGCTATTTTTGAATGACCACTTGTAAATCTGACTATTTTTGAATTTTTTCCCGTAAAGAACCAAAGAGTATTTGTCAATTAAAATAGACCGAATGAAGTACTTAACAAATTTCTTAATACAAATACAAAATTTAAGTTAAAATTATTAGACTCGTTCCCAAACCAAATATGATAGCTCCGCCCTGCTACGCAATGTTGACACGAAAATTAATACTAAAACTAGTTTTACAGAAAGCAAATTAAACGTGAACTATTTTTACCCACATTTAATGGATGTACAAAATTGGTTAACTTAACCATAGGATTCTATATTAGCAACTTAAAAAGTTATTTTAATTTAACATCATGTGTACGAAAATTGATGTAAATAGAATTACGAGTTGTACCGTATGGGAGTAAAATTTGTCCTTTGACATATTAAATTATTATTAATTGCAGGCCCCACTGTAGAACATGCAAAAAAAAGCACCTCGAAAATCCAACAAACCGACATTATATACCCTTTATTATCCGAGTTTAAAATGACAAAAAAATAATGAGCTTTAAACGATCATATTACCTCAACTTTTCTAACATTTGTACAAATATTAATGCATATTTAAGGTCATAAATTTTACAAATTTTATTAACTACACAAATACAATATACTCACTCCATTTTAATTTATGTTAATTTATTTCCTTTTTAGTCCGTATAAAAAAGAACGAATAATTTTTTTATTTGGAAACACACCATAAATTTAAAAGTCTTATTTTTTTTCTTAAATTTCGTGTCCAATCAAATATATTCATATAAATTAAAACGGATGGAATAATATTTAAGATCATAAATTTTTTTAAAAAAAATCTTAAATTCTATACCAATTCAAAATATATTACACAAAATTGTAACGGATTAAGAAACTATTATTTTTTTTTCTTTTTTCTCTACTATTGTAGCTTGGATACTTACGATTACGAATCTAACTTTTCGTTTGGAAAAAATCAAAAGGATACAACTTTTGAATTTTCAACAAAGGAGTTTGAAATGAGCCACGCTTTATCTCTTTATTACATAAATAGCCTCACTGCTCACTTTTTTCCTTCTTCTATTTATCTTTTTTATGTCATTTTTCATTATCCTCTATTTTTTTAAAGTGTTTTAGATGATGATTAAAATTTTAAACTCATGATATAATTGTCGAACTTAATTAGAGTATGAAAATCTGACCTATGGAATGGATTTTTATCTCAACTTTTCATGGTTACGATTAATTTGCAAGTAAATTACGTACAAAATATGAGTAAGAATTTTTAAACTTTCGCATAAAGTACACACGTAAATTTCATAGCAAATAAAAATCTAAAGAGTCATACCAACTAATAAAATCAAGATAAAGATAGGATTGGTATAACCACCAAAATTATATCCATAAAGTTCTAAAAATGCCAAATAAAGACTTTGAAAGTAGGATATTTTCTTGTCAAATTTGTTAATTGCGTTGGTACGTAGTTGTCCAATGTGGCTAGATGGACACTTCTTACCAGTCACTATCAATAGATTTAAATAGTAGTTGTAGTATATAAACAAATAAGTCATGCAAATGACTAGGACAATAATCATGTTTATACGTGTTATTTCAATGATCAGTATTCATATTAAAGTCTTAACTAATTTAGATTCGAATTTACACCACATAGAATCAGTTAAAGGTGGAACATTTCATAAAAAAATATTTTTTCATTCGCAAAATTCAAATTCGAAACTTCTGATTACAGTTGAGGTATCCTTAATGAACTTAGTTTTAATATCTAAGTTACTAAGTATGAAGTAGCCACTAATATTAGGTGCAAATGAGTAGGAGAATAATCATGTTTTTACGTGTTATTTCGATGATCGGTATTCATATTAAAGTCTTAACTAATTTAGATTCAAACTTACACCTTATAGGATCAGTTAAAGGTGGAACGTTTTGTGAGCACGTGATTTTTGCCTTACGAAAACTACTCCAAAATAAATCAAAAATAAAATAAATTTCTGTTAGTATTCAATTTGTGAATTTGCGTGGTGTTTGTTAAATATTTGTGTTACGTCCGTACATGTTTGCTTTGTCATAATAAAATGAAAATAAAAATAAAAATATATGTTGCATGCATATCTAGGATTTAATTATGCATATTATAATTGATTCGAAAAATAAAATCACAAAAATATGTGTCTGTTCTAGTATTTCACTGTGTGATTAATGTTTGGTCTGTGTGTTAAATAATTGTTAAAAGGTAACTAATATCTTTAGAAGGGTAATTTTTGTTTTTATAATTTTTATTAAGATTTTAATGATTAATAATAAAATTAGAAAATAAAATAAAATAGAATGGGAAAATCGGACCTGGATTTAAATCCAGGCCCAAATCAAATTACCCCCCCCCCCCCACAGCCCAATCCAAACAGCCTGTCCGGTCCAATTTACACGAGCCAAAACGACAGCGTTTGGTCGCACTTCATCAAAGACCGTTGGATTGAATCAATCCAACGGCGGAGATCTCACCCCATTACCCGTAACCCTTTACCCGACCCTTTGACCCGATCCAGTCTGACCCCGAACTTCAACCAAACGACAACGTTTGGTTAAGTGGATTGATCTCAACCGTGCATCTTAATTGATCCAACGGATGAGATCAATCCACCCCACCCCTATATAAGGACCAAACCCCTACCCCGGCCCCTAACTTAACACCCCCCTCCTCTCACTGTTCATCATCGTTCCCAAACCAAACCCCTAACCCTAGCCGCCCTAGAATCCCACCGCCTGAAACCCGGCGGCATCAACACCGCCGGTCACCAAACTAACACCCTAGAACCCCCTGAACATCCTCTACACAAATCTGACCTTAGTTTCCTTCGAATCAGACCCCAACTCTTCGAATACGAAATCGAAAGTGGGTCTGAAAACTCAAACCTTTCCAATGGCTTCCAAAATAACACCACAGCTTCCCATAAATTCCCTCACCAAGGATCTGTTAGTTGCATGGTTCGAATCATACTGGAACTACTCGAATCTTCATTTGAAGATTCGAGTAAAACCTCACCCTATCCCAACCTACCTCAAACTCACACCAGTTACCCCCTGACCTCCCTCGTGCCTAGAATACCGTTGGTTTGATTCAAATCTACCCAGAAGTGTTCGGATTTAAAATCCAAGATCTGAAACCCTAAATTTCCAATCCTGGCATCTGTTTCAAATTAAATAGAAGATTGAGGTTTAATCGACCTTAGTCGAAGTATTTTCAGTGGAAAATACTTCGACTAAGGTCTGTTTGATTTCAAACAAAGTCCGAATCCAAGTTGAGTTCGAGTCTGAATAAATTTGAAGGTTCAGAGGTACTTTTCTATTTCTTTTGTGTATTCTATATGTATTTTCGTTTGTTTTAATAACTTGTTAATTTTTCATATTTTTTGTTTTGATTAATTCTGTCATTTTTGTCTCATACCCGTATGTCTGATCAAATAAATGAATTGTTTCTATTGGTTTTGTTTGTTTACAATGTGTGTAATCGACTCGATTAAGTTCGTCGATTAGTTGTATTATAAATCTTGCTTCTGAAAATGTTGACTGAAACAACCTGTTTTGGATGGATTATTTTGCTATGATCAATTGGTTAGTTAGTGTTAATCAGTTGGTTATTGTTTGATAAATCAGTAAATTCAAAATAAATGTTGTGTATATGTTGATTTCTGAGCATTGAGTTTCAGGGCATTGTCAGTATATTGACAATGCTCCTGTATTTGTTTGCTTTTCGGTTCAGTTTTGAATCTCAGTTGAAATAATCCTGCATGTTCTGTGTAATGTTAGTGTGTTTTATTCAGGTTCAGTATTCAATTGAGAATCCTCTGTTTAAATTCAACTCTTGTGAATAAATATGATATACTATCATAGGATTGGTTATAGCTGCTTAAACAGATTTTAAAATCTGTGTTGTCAGATTCTGAATTTAAGGCAGTAATAACAGTAATTACAGTAGGAAATCTGGGACATTTTTGGGACAGAACAGTAAGGGTAATGTGATAGAATAGTGGACTGAAAGTGAAATGTTAATGGCTATAGTTTAATGAGATAATGGGAAACAAAGGGTAATGGGGCTGCTTAAAATCAGGATAGGATCATTTAAATTATTTAAAAGCAGTTTTTAATGGAAACTTTCTGATTTTTAAAGAAGAAAAGGGGTCCAGGCAGCACTTAAAAAGATAGGACCAGCCCTGTATAAATAGAGGGGGATTGGGACTGACTTAGAGGAGCCTTTCAGACAAAAGGGAGAGGGTCAGTTTTTCAAGAGAAAGGGATAAGTTTTAAGGATCAGATTTAAGAGAAGATTTTAAGGAGGGTTTTTCAGACAGAAAGAAAAGAGAGAAAATCAGTTTTTCAGAAGTATTTAAGGAGATTTAGATCAGATTTTGAGAGAGATTTTAAGAAAAATACACCTAGAGTGAGATAAAAAGAAAGAGAATCAAGCAGAAAAACCAGAAATGATTTTCTGAAGAAGAGAAGAAAACAGAAACAGAAAAAGTCAGAAATAGGAATCCGAAACAGGAAGAAACTGAAATCTGAAAAAATGTTATTCTTCTAGAATCTGTCCGTTGTTTGTTGTGGATATTATTCAGTTTGAATATGAAATCTTTCCCTCAAGTTTCTGTCACTGTTCATCTGGATTAACGGGTCTTCTTCACACTTGCTGTGTTATTGATATTCTGTCAGTATTTTGTTACTGCTGCTACTGCTGAAACTTACTTCTTCTACCTTCATTTCCAGGTACTTATCTTTTAAATTCTATGTTGGAAAGAGATTCAGCATGACAAATAAATGAAGTTTGAATTGTAATACTGCCTTCTATTCGTTTAAGTTTAAACATTTAAATTTAAGCTTTGGTTTCATGTTGGATAACCAGTAGTGAGTTCGACTTGATGGCTACAAGTTAATTGTCTTATTTTGAAATTCATATAAAACTTTGTAATAATGTTATCCATGTCGAAATTTCATTAGTTTAGTTATCTTTGAGTTGTGTAAATAGGAAGCATGACAGAAAGTTGGATTTTATTTACACTTTATGGTATTGTTAGCTAGGTATAGCATAATATGGAAATATCAAGGAAAATATGCTATTAGTTTATTTTGTTAGTTAATTAGTTGTTGTTTAAAGCTAGATGATGTTAGTTGCATTTTGTCCATATATGGCGTAGTAGTGATTATGATTATAATCAATAGTCGAAAGTTGCATTAGTATCTTCTGCTATGTTTGCAAATGCCAAAATATGACGAATAATGTTGTATGCCATATCATCTTATTAAGTCAATTATGTAGATTTGCTCTTTCTCTTAATAACAAATGGCCTAGGAATTTTACAATATGAATGTTTAGTATTTAGCAACGGTTCACATAAATTGAGAATCAAATCGGTTAGATTATATATATCTTACGTTCAACCATAATAAATTAACCAAGCAATTAGGCCAATTAGATCAAAAGCAAGTATATGAGAATGAAATGAGGTATACAAGCATAAATTGCAATACTTTATATCAATGGTAAGTAGAAATAGAACTTGCACTAAATAAAAATAATAAAAGTTCTTGAAAAATATTTCTTCCCTTTATAAACCATTTTTAGCTTCATATACAATTCATTCTTTGGCATACATATATATGTTGTATTTGTTAAAAATCCTATTTTTATTATTTTCTTCGAATTTGAATAGCGGGATGAATATAATTTATACTCGGAAATTATAATCAACGGGCAACATTTAATAGATTGTGAATTCTTTTCAAAGAATTTAAGGGCCTCTAAAATGGGAGTTCTCATGATTTTCACATAAAAATGTATGAGTATAATAAACAATTTTGTGGAAAATCCATAATATTATTACAAATTTTTTTACATAATTAGGGATGCGTTCGCGTACCCTGACTATATTTTTAAAAGCAAATTCGGATTATGCGTACGCGCAATTTCGAGCGAATATTTAAGAAAAGGATTTTTCCAAGGATGTTAAAATAATTTCATATAACCCGGGATGTGCAGTTCATTGTCTAAATACACGGGTGATGATGTTCCTGATTTTATTTTAAATTTCGAACATATATTTTTTTAATGAAACTATAACATGGACAATTTTATTGTGTACACGTACGCGTGGCACGATTCCCGGTAATTATAAAAGGTATATAATACGAATATACGTACGCGTAATTCGTTTATATAAGTGTAAGTAAAAGCGGTAATAAAATCATGCAATAAAAACGGATTTAGTAAAATCAAGATAATTAAGCCAAGAATGAAAGCAGTTAAGCGACCATGCTAGAACCACGGAATTCGGAAATGCCTAACACCTTCTTCCGGATTAACAGAATTCCTTACTCAGGATTTCTGGTTCGCAGAATAACAAACAGAGTCATATTCTCCTCGATTCAGGGATTAAAACCGGTGACTTGGGACGCCTTAAAATTCTCAGGTGGCGACTCTGAAATAATTAAAAAATCACGTTTCGACTGTCCTTCAATTGGAGAAAACTCCCCACGCGTCCCGCGGGCGCGGTAAATAGGAGGTGCGACAGCTCTGGCGACTCTGCTGGGGACAAAATGCTATTGTAACCCAGAACCACTGGTTTAGGGTTTAAAGAATTCGAGCTTAAAATAACTGCGATAATTGGCTTTATTTACTATACGATTTTCAACTGTTTATATGCTTAACATGCTAAATGTTTTTTTTTACCGCTTTAATATTATTTGAATTGTGAATATATACAACTGTTACGAAACCCCCTTCTTTCTGAGTCTTCTGAATTTATGGTGTACACGTGCGCGTGACCCACCTTTCTGTTAAAGTCATACCAAATAAGACGGAGTTGGGACAAGTAACTAGGCCGGACAGACTTTCGTGCTCCCAGTACATTGCCCCCGCTTCGGCTCAAACTGTCCGTTTGGGTAAGCCAGGTTTAGAACAATCAACCTCAGGTTTTACACTTAGAATAACTCAGCCATATACCGGATCCCTAGTAGGAACGAATATTTGCATCATATGCATTTGGCCTTGGAGACTCAACACAGGGGTTGGGTCTGTCTAGGACAGGTGAACCCAAAATGAAAAGACCATCCTGATGCATCCTACTTGATATTTGTGCATTCATATGCCTCAAACATGCTTGTTGACCAGCTTAAAAGAAATCATGGTGAGAACCGAGGAATAAAGTGGGTTGTGTTAAAAAATTTCAAAAAAAAAAGTTTTTAATCTTGAAATAAAGGTATTTAATAAATAAAATGATTTTTTTAGTATATATTTTCAAAATGAGTCTTGACTTTATTAAATTAAATTTCAGATACAAAATGAGCACCACATAAAACCCCTCATCCACGAATACAGAAGAGTTTCTATTTCAGCTTCAAATGTGGTGGTATGATTTAGGCGAAGATGGACAAAAATGGGTCGTCAAGCATTTGGGAAATCTCACGGACATTATGAAAGTTAAACCCCGTGATGATCTGATTGCGGCGTTAGTAACTTTTTGGGACCCTGTTCACAATGTCTTTCGTTTCTCTGACTTCGAGCTTACTCCTACATTAGAGGAGATAGCTGGATATGCTGGTTTTGACGGAATTCTAAGAAATCAAAGCCTGATATTCACCAAGGCTCCTTCGGTACATCGATTCTTCGGTCTTCTGAACATCAGCAGTCAAATCAGGAAAAACAATGTCATCAATGGATGTTGTTCCTTCAACTTTTTGTATTCAAGGTTCAGAAAGGCAGATGGGTTCGAAAATCATGAGAAAGGCCTTACTAACAAGCAAAACAAAGACACTTGGCAGATTCACTGTCGCTTTGCCTTCATGGTGGCTTTTCTAGGAGTCATGGTCTTCCCAAACAAAGAGCGAACAATTGATATTCGCACCGCGAAAGTTGTGCAAATCCTCACCACCAAAGAAAATCACACCCTTGTCCCCATCATTCTATCAGACATTTATCGGGCTTTGACTTTATGTAAATCAGGAGCAAAAGTCTTCGAAGGATGCAAAATTTTGTTGCAAATGTGGGTGATTGAACATCTCCAACAACAGCCCAAGATCATACAGTATGGGCCAAACAATGATAATTACATTGAGAGTTATGAAGCGAGAATGAAAAATTATCAGGCTCCAGAAGGGATAGAAGCATGGGTGTCTCATCTAAGGGCTTTAACGGCAAATCAAATTGAATGGACTTTCGGATGGCTCCCGATGAGAGAAGTAATACACATGTCAACCTCAAATAGTTATCTACTACTATTGGGATTGAGAAGCATCCAGCCGTATGCGCCACTAAGAGTCCTAAGACAACTAGGGAGATATCAAGTAGTTCCTGATGATGAAGATTTGAGTATGCAAGTAATCGAATTACACCCAAAAGCCACTATTCCCGAGGCTCTACTTCAGCAAATGTGGAATGGATGTCGATACTTGAAAAGTGATACTCAAGTCCCAGACACTACAAAGGGTGAGATAAATCCTGGATATGCAAGATGGTTTGAAAAACGGTCTCGCGTGGATGATGTACCAGAACCTGAGCTAAGAAGGCCAACAAAAAGACCCCATGTTCAAAACTTCAATGATAAAATCCAAGAGCGGTTGATCTGGGGAGAAAAGGAAAAAGGGTACAAAGCAACTATCCATGCCCTAAAAGAAAATCTGAGAAGCCTCAGTTTGGAGAAAGATTTGCAAGCACAAGAAGCCGAAGGTGAGAAGAAGAGTCTAGCTTGTGAGAATGAAAATCTTCATGCTCGATTCCAAAAAATGAAAAGAGTTTCTGAAACGCCAAAGAGGAGCTGGAAGGATCAAAAAACTATCGCCAATCTTTTCGAAAGAATGCAAGATTATGATTCCATTCTTGCAGAAAACGAAAGGGCGTTGAGCAAAGCAAAGGAAAGGATCCAACAATTAAACGAAGAAGCCAGATCTAATAAGGAACGCCAAGATAGGCAATCCGAAAAAGACAGGGCACAATTCAAAAAGGAAAAAGACCATTGGATACGATCAGAAGACCAGCTTCGTGCACAACTAGAAGAGGCAAGAAGATGCAACAGAGAACATCAACAAGCAGACCTCGACAGGGAAAGAGCGCAAGCAAGATTAGAGCAGGCCAGACTCCGAGCTCTATTAGAATCAGCTCTAGATCGTGAAAACCGTGTTAGAGATATAGCCACCACTCGTCAGCAGCAATTGCAGAACCAAGACCAACGTCTCCAAGATTTCAGGGCACAAATCCACGACCTGGCGGTCTACACCTCTCAAAGTTATGTAAATTGCCAAGGAATGGATTATGAAAGGTTTACAGAGCATGCACCCACTTTTGCCCGTCATCTAGAAATGGAGTTGGAAAGGATGTATCGTACGCTGGGAGGTCATCCGGGTCAAGCCCCACATTGAGGAAATAATCTATTAATTTACAACACAAGTGGAAAGTGGGGAATGTTGTGAGATGTTAAGAATTGTATCTTTTATTTTGATTTAAGTGTGTGTTTCAAGCCATTTTCTTACAAAGTTTTCAAATGTAAGTTCATCTTTGTATAATTAATAAAAATGATTGCCTTTAGTTCGAACTACGCAAGGTCTGATTCATGCAGGGGCATGATACGTAGGCAATCTCTATAAGATTCGACCACCACGATAAAAGATATATATAATAAATAAAAGTGAATAACAATAAAAATTTCAAGAAAGCTGGGACGACACAAGCAGCCGAGCAAATGCATAATAGAAAGGGATTATTTATCTAGGAGCATTGCATCTCAACGTGTGATTATATATGTGTTAAACTCTCAAAACTAACAAGTTTGTTCATTTCCAGAATTCAAGCAGTTAGTTTCTCTAAAGAGTATACTGGCATATTATCATTATCACACGAGATCAAAAGGACCACTATCCGAAAGTATGTCTATCCCAGATGTTGACACAGGTATGGAGCTAGAGGAGATGGATGTCGGGAAAATGAAAGAAGAGATGTTTAAACTCAAGCAGCAAATGGCTGAGATGTACCAAGCCTGGTCTACAGGACAGTTACCCCCGTCTTACCCAACTAACCCTGCTCCATCAATGACCCAAACTCAGGATAATATTACCACTGAATTATCCCCAAATTTCCCCATTTACCAACACTACCGAGGCACCACCTCTCAGACACCGCAGTCTCCACCTCCGAAACCAGTTCCATATTTTCCTCCACCTATGACTCCTGTTTTCGTAGCACCTCCCCCGTCTACATTCCACAAATCTCCTAGTGAGCCTACATTCCAGGCCCAGGACAACCAATATTACCCCCGGAGCCCACCCTCAAAGCCTCCGAAATCCATTCAACTGCTCCTCGTTTTGATCTCCCAACCGAAATTGACAAGCCAGCCAAAAATGCTGAACAAGAAGAGATGTTCAGGAAGGTCAAGAGTCTAGAACAATCGTTCAGAGACATGCGAGGATTAGGTGGGCAAGTCAGTGTAGCATACAAAGATTTGTGCTTATTCCCCAATGTACAATTACCAGTCGGCTTCAAGATGCCCAAATTTGACCTATACAACGGGCACGGCGACCCAGTAGCCCACTTAAGGGGTTTCTGTAGCAAGATGTGAGGAGCTAGAGGAAAGGATGAATTATTGATGGCTTACTTCAGTCAAAGTTTAAGCGGATCAGCTTTGGAGTGGTATACACGCCAGGACCATGGGAGATGGTACACCTGGGATGACCTGGCACAGGCATTCGCATACCATTTCCAATACAATCTGGAAATCATCCCAGATCGACTATCTTTGACAAAGTTTGAGAAGAAACACAATGAAAGTTTCAGAGAGTATGGTTTTCGGTTGAGAGAACAGGCAGCACGAGTGGATCCTCCTATGAAGGAGAGTGAAATGGTAGACTACTTCCTCCAAGCCTTGGAACCAACTTACTATGCCCATATGGTTTCAGCGGTTGGAAAATCATTCAACGAAGTGGTGAAGATGGGAGGTATGGTGGAAGAAGGTCTCAAAACAAATAAAATTATGAGCTATTCAGCAATTAAGGCAACTACTCAAGCTATTCAAGGCGGGGTAGGAGGAATCGGAAGAAAGAAGAGGGAGGAAACAGCGGTAGTTGATTCAGGAATTTGGTCGGGACCCAGAGGTTCACCGCTTTACTATAATCAACAACGACCTCGCCAATCAGCTTACCACCATGATTCATCCCAACACTACTATCACCCTTCAGAGCCTCATTTTTCCATTAACCATGCTCAAGCATACAATCAGCCACCTGTTCACACCAATTGGCGTGCTCCTGCCATACCAGGTACTTACCCACGAGCCTATCCCGGACCAGGTTTCAAGCCTAGGCCAGCATTCAGGGGAGAAAGGGAACAGAAAAAGAAACTACACTCCATTGGGAGAGTCTTACACTAGTCTGTTCCACAGGCTGAGACAGCTAGACATGCTAAGACCAATACAATCCAAGCTACCCAATCCTCCTCCAAAGAATCTGGATTACACCATTAGCTGTGAGTATTGCTCCGGTGCACCAGGCCATGATACGGAGAAATGCTGGCATTTGAAAAATGCAATACAAGAGCTGATTGATACTAATAAAATCGAGGTTCAAACCCCCGAAGCTCCCAATATCAATAGAAATCCAATGCCAGCCCATCAAGAGGCCAATATGATAGAAATCATACAAGTTGATGGGGAGACAAAGAAGCCGTCACAAACTGTCATGATGATCAAGTTTCATGAAGCCAAGCCAGATAAGCAGTTAACAGAGGAGAAGCCGGTACTTAAGCAGAACAGAAATGGTGATAAACCATCTATGATGGTCGAGGAGGGATCATCGAGCAAAGTTGCCGCAAAACAAGAAAGGCCGAAAGTGATAGTACCAGGGGTTGCTAACAAACCCATTGTATTCGTGGAAGGAGCCCGTACAGATCGGGTCATCATCACACCTGTGACCCAGCTGCCAGTCATCAACAACAAAGCCATCCCATGGAACTATGAATGGGTGACTGTAATGTAAAAAGGAAAAGAAGTCAAGGAAGAAGTGTGTGAGGTGCAAGGCTTGACTCGTTCGGGAAGATGTTTTACGCTCGAAGAGTTAAGAAAAACTAAAAATAATCCAACACCAATAAAGAGAGCTATGACGGAAGAAGAGGCGGAAGAGTTTTTAAGAAAAATGAAACTCCATGATTATTCTGTTGTGGATCAATTGAAGAAGACGCCCGCTCAAATTTCATTGTTATCATTACTGATCCATTCAGAGGAACACCATCTGGCTTTGATGAAAATCCTGAATGAGGCTCATGTTCCTGAAAAAATCTCTGTAAATCATTTGGGAAGTATAGCCAACAGAATCTTTGAGACAAGCAGAATTACATTTGCTGATGATGAATTGCCTTTGGAAGGTACCGAGCACAACAGAGCTCTTTACCTCACCGTGAAATGTGAAAACTCCGTGGTAACCTGGGTATTGGTTGACAATGGGTCAAGTGCAAACATCTGCCCTCTCTCCACTGTAAGCAAATTAAAAATTAAAGAGGAGAGGATCCAGAAAAATAGTATTTGCGTACGGGGGTTTGACGGTGGAAGCAGAGATTCATGTGGCGACATAGTGCTGGAACTAACAATAGGGCCAGTTGAATTCACAATGGAATTTCAAGTGTTGGACATAACTGTTTCTTACAACTTGTTGTTGGGTCGAACATGGATCCATGCTGCTAAAGCAGTCCCGTCAACACTACATCAGGCTGTCAAGTTTGAATGGGATCATCAAGAAATAGTTGTGCATGGGGAAGAAAGTTTAAATGCTCGCAGCAGTACCATTGTACCAGTCGAGGGAACAGAAAATGACCAGGGACCATGGGTATACCAAGTGTCCGACACAGTGTCGGTAGAGAAAATTCCAGAGGGGAAATACCTTCCGAATCCAAAGATATCCTCTGCATCAGTCATGGTAGCCTATGAAATGTTAAAAAATGGTTTTATACCCGGCAAAGGTCTGGGCTCATCTTTGCAAGGAATTATACAACCAGTATCTCTCCTCGAGAACTGGGGAACATTCGGTTTGGGGTTCATACCCACTGCCAATGACGTGATAAAGGCCAGGAAGTTGAAGCACCAAGCATGGGTTCTTCCAAAACCCATCCCACGTCTGTCAAAGTCCTTTGTCAGGACCGGTGTTAAAAACCGCCCGATAACAACAATTCCTAAATCCCGGGTCAATCCTGAGGAGGAATTGATTGAAAGATTCGAGAAATTATTTAATGATGTGAATATGTTGGAAAGCGGAGAAGGGTGTAGCAACGCAGAAGTTCAATTCGTTGGGCCAGAAACAAAGCTTAATAATTGGAAAGCCACTCCTCTCCCCATTCGAAAGGAGTCTTGGTAGTTTATTTTGATTTTCTTTCAAGTTTGTTTGGGTTACTTCAGGATTGTAATCCCAAAGCTTATTTTACAGTTTGTTTGAAGTGTGCAAACCTTGTTATCTTTCATCATCCAATAAAAAACAGTTTCCTTTTTATTATCATTCCTGATAGTTTTCTTTTCTTTTTCTTCTTTTTTCTGTACAGTTCTTTTTACGCTGGCTCTAGTGATATGGCATGCATGAGGAATCCTCAGCCCAGTCTTAAAAATCAATATGGTTCCGAAGTAATAATTCAAGAAATATATTGTGATTATGAATCAGAATATGATGAAGATGAGACTTTTGAAGAGATTAGTAAAGAGTTAATTCACTTTGAGGAAAAAATCAAACCTAACTTGAGTGATACCGAGGACATCAATATAGGGGACACAAGTAATGTCCGGGAAACTAAAATAAGTGTCCATCTCGAACCAAAGATCCGAGAAGAGTTAATTAAAGCACTCATAGAATTCAAAGATGTTTTTGCATGGTCATATGACGACATGCCGGGCCTGAGCACTGATTTAGTGGTTCACAAATTGCCCACCGATCCAACGGTGCCTCCTATAAAACAGAGGCTGAGAAAATTCAAGCCTGATATGAGTGTGAGAATTAAGGAAGAAATCACCAAACAATTGGAAGCAAAGGTCATTCGAGTCACTCGATATCCTGTTTGGTTGGCTAATATCGTTCCTGTACCAAAGAAGGACGGCAAAATTAGAGTATGCGTCGACTACCGCAATCTCAACAAAGCCAGTCCGAAGGATAATTTCCCATTACCCAATATCCATATTTTGATCGATAATTGTGCCAAGCATGATATAGGATCTTTCGTGGATTGTTATGCCGGGTATCATCAAATTCTAATAGATGAAGAAGACGCAGAAAAGACGGCATTCATCACACCATGGGGAACTTATTGCTACCAGGTAATGCCATTCGGTTTAAAGAACGCCGGAGCAACCTATATGAGAGAAATGACCACAGTGTTTCATGATATGATACACAAGGATATTGAGGTATACGTGGATGATGTGATCATAAAATCAAAGCATCAGGCCGACCACATTGGGGATTTGAGGAAGTTCTTCTTAAGACTTCGCAGGTACAACCTCAAGTTTAACCCTGCCAAATGCGCATTTGGAGTTCCATCTGGAAAGTTGCTGGGATTCATAGTCAGTCGGCGAGGCATCGAGCTAGACCCATCAAAAATCAAAGCCATCCAAGAACTTCCACCTCCAAGAAACAAAACTGAAGTAATGAGTTTGTTGGGAAGGTTAAATTACATCAACAGGTTTATTGCTCAGCTCACAACAACCTGTGAGCCAATTTTCAAATTGTTGAAAAAGGATGCTGCGGTCAAATAGATCGATGAGTGTCAAGAAGCGTTCGACAAAATAAAAGTACTTGTCAAACCCACCCGTGTTGGTCCCGCCAGAGCCAGGAAGACCTTTGATTCTTTACTTGACAGTTTTGGAAAATTCATTTGGTTGCGTATTGGGGCAACATGACCTCACCGGCAGAAAAGAACAGGCCATCTACT
Source organism: Nicotiana tabacum (assembly GCF_000715075.1). Lineage (NCBI taxonomy): Eukaryota > Viridiplantae > Streptophyta > Magnoliopsida > Solanales > Solanaceae > Nicotiana > Nicotiana tabacum. The sequence continues at coordinate 154,644,556 of NC_134097.1, read as the reverse complement.
ACCTTAGCAAGAAATTCACAGCTTATGAGGTTAAGTATACTCATCTGGAAAAGACATGTTGCGCCCTAACATGGGTAGCTCAGAAGTTGAAACACTATTTGTCGTCCTACACTACTTACCTCATTTCGCTTTTGGATCCATTGAAATATATTTTTCAAAAGCCTATGCCAATGGGAAGACTTGCAAAGTGGCAGATATTGCTCACAGAATTTGACATCATCTATGTGACTCGGACTGCAATGAAAGCCCAAGCACTGGCCGATCATTTAGCCGAAAACCCGGTCGATGAGGAATACGAGCCGTTGAAAACCTATTTTCCTGATGAAGAAATAATGCATATCGACGAGGTGGAGCAAATTGAAAAACCTAGCTGGAAACTTTTCTTTGATGGAGCCGCTAACATGAAAGGAGTCGGGATAGGAGCTGTAATCATTTCTGAAATAGGGCATCACTATCCTGTTACGGCTCAATTGCGATTTTATTGCACCAATAATATGGCTGAATATGAAGCTTGCATTTTGGGGTTAAGGCTAGCCGCAGACATGGGTATCCGAGAAATCTTAGTCATGGGAGATTCGGATCTTTTGGTACATCAAATTCAAGGAGAATGGGAAACCCGAGACTTGAAGCTCATACCATACCGACAATGTTTACATGATCTTTGTCAGCGATTTCAATCAGTGGAGTTCCAACATATTCCAAGAATCCATAATGAGGTTGCCGATGCATTGGCTACCCTGGCATCAATGTTGCACCATCCGGACAAAGCTTATGTAGATCTGATACATATTCAAGTCCACGATCAGCACGCTTATTGCAATATGGTTGAGGAGGAATTAGACGGTGAACCGTGGTTCCACGACATCAAGGAGTATATCAGAATGGGGATATATCCCACACAAGCCACAGGAGATCAAAAGAAGACCATTAGGCGATTGGCAAATGGATTCTTCTTAAGCGGAGGAGTTTTGTATAAAAGAACACCAGATCTTGGATTATTAAGATGCATAGATGCCAGACAAGCTACAACTGTCATGTCTGAAGTACATTCGGGAGTTTGCGGACCCCACATGAGTGGATATGTGTTGGCAAAGAAAATCCTCCGAGGTGGTTACTATTGGCTTACATTGAGCGAGATTGTATTAGTTTTGTGCGCAAGTGTCATCAATGTCAGATACACGGAGATTTGATTCATTCTCCACCATCCGAGTTGCACACAATGTCGGCACCATGGACCTTCGTTGCCTGGGGCATGGATGTGATTGGACCAATTGAACCGGCAGCATCCAATGGGCACAGGTTCATTCTGGTAGCCATTGATTATTTTACCAAATGGGTTGAGGCCAAGACATTCAAATCGGTGACCAAGAAAGCCGTGGTCGATTTTGTCCACTCAAATATCATATGTCGATTCGGAATCCCAAAGGTGATCATCACAGATAACGGTGCTAATCTTAACAGCAACTTAATGAAGGAAGTATGTCAACAGTTTAAGATTACACATCGCAACTCTACCCCATATCGGCCCAAGGCGAATGGAGCAGTCGAGGCAGCCAACAAAAACATAAAGAAGATACTTCGGAAAATGGTAGAAGGTTCAAAACAATGGCATGAAAAATTACCATTTGCATTATTGGGATACCGCACTACTGTTCGCACTTCAGTAGGAGCAACTCCTTATTTGTTGGTATATGGCACTGAAGCAGTAATTCCTGCAGAAGTTGAGATTCCTTCCCTTCGGATCATCGCCGAAGCAAATATTGATGATGATGAGTGGGTCAAAACCCGTCTGGAACAGTTAAACTTGATTGATGAAAAACGATTGGCCGCAGTATGTCATGGTCAATTATATCAAAGAAGAATAGCAAGAGCATACAACAAAAAAGTGCGTCCACGGAAGTTCAAAGTGGGTCAACATGTGCTGAAACGTATTCTTCCACATCAGGTTGAGGCGAAAGGCAAATTTGCCCCGAATTGGCAAGGACCATTCATTGTGACCAGAGTATTGTCGAATGGTGCACTATGCTTAACACATATTGAAGGCAAATGCATAGACATGGCGATCAATTCTGACGCGGTAAAGAGATATTATGCATAACTTTTTGAATGTTTGTATTTAGCATTATTTCGAAGATTGGAATGACAAAGGCAATTTATTCTGCTATCCAAACACTATACCCCTTGTTTCCCCTTTGAGCCATACTTGTTTCTTTCCTACCCTCTCTTGGAATCAATGAAAATCAAATTTAAAAAAAATCACTATTATTTAGTGAACTACGTTTGACCTGATTCCTCAAAGAAGGATATGTAGGCGCCTCACGGCTCGGTCATAGGGTGCACAATATACATAATGTGCACAAAAATAAACATCAAGCGACCCCAATCAAGAAACTGGGGCAAGAACTGTATTGGAAATAAGAAAAAGATTCCAAGAGTTGTAATTTTAAACCCATACCAAAGCTATTTAGCTTTTAATACCTTTTCCATTTCTAACCCCATACCAAAAAGACCTTTCGATCAATCTTAGAAAAATGTTGAGACAAGCAAATGAAGATGGTTCATAACACTCTGGTACAAACAAGAAAAGAAAGTAAAAATGAGAGAGTCTTATAGGTGAAAACCCACACGGGCACCATAAGGCGACGGAAGTTGAGAGAAAAGTAAAATGAGAGAGTCTTATTGGTGAAAACCTTCGTAGGCACCATAGGGCGAAAAGGAAGTGAGAAATGAACAAATGAGGAAGGTTTGTCGGTGAGAACTCTTTGAGATATTACAAGTCCAACAGGTCTGTAAAATGAAAAATGAAGTTGGATTACGAAAATTTTGGGGAAAACAAAAATGAAACAATTGAAAGGAGATTGATTAAAGACTGGGTTGATTAATCCAAAATGCATACCCTGATCATTGGCGCCAGTGACTCCAATCAGATAAGTTTATTCCTTTTCCAACAGTCATCCAAATTTGGATTTTTCTTTTCATTCTATAATTGTCGAAATCAGCGTGTTTCGTCACTAATAATCTTACTTTTCTAAAAGCTTTGAGATAAGTTTTATTCCAAACGAATAAGAAGGAATGTCAAGGTATACTACCAAGATTCAAGGATTACATGATGCAAAAAAACGGCCATGAAAGGCGGGAGATAAAAATAATAAGATATGTGAGGAAGAAAAGTGAAATCAAAAGTGGATCAGCAATGTCAGGAGGGACATATGATTACAGTTAAAAGGGTATGAAGGAAAACATACAGAGGGGAATCCTATAGTCAAGGATCAATTACAAGGACAAAACAGTCTTTTTCAACCATTCCAAGGCAATAAAAAAGAGACGAAGAGAAGCCTCACCATCGGCAAGAATACCCCAGTTAACCACCCTGCTTTAAACTAACCAAGTTTTCTTTGATTTAAAACAGGGGCAAAAACAACATTTGTGTCAGGAAACACTTGGTAGAGGACAAAGAATTAAAGAAGTCAGGCGTCCACCTAGAGAATGAGGATGAGAATTAAAGAAATCAGGCGTCCACCTGGAGAATGAGGATGAGAAAAGAAGAAGTCAGGCGTCCACCTGGAGAATGAGGATGAGAAAAGAAGAAATCAGGCGTCCACCTGGAGAATGAGGATGAGAATTAAAGAAGTCAGGCGTCCACCTGGAGAATGAGGATGAGAAAAGAAGAAGTCAGGCGTCCACCTGGAGAATGAGGATGAGAAAAGAAGAAGTCAGGCGTCCACCTGGAGAATGAGGATGAGAAAAGAAGAAGTCAGGCGTCCACCTGGAGAATGAGGATGAGAAAAGAAGAAGTCAGGCGTCCACCTGGAGAATGAGGATGAGAAAAGAAGAAGTCAGGCGTCCACCTGGAGAATGAGGATGAGAAAAGAAGAAGTCAGGCGTCCACCTGGAGAATGAGGATGAGAAAAGAAGAAGTCAGGCGTCCACCTGGAGAATGAGGATGAGAAAAGAAGAAGTCAGGCGTCCACCTGGAGAATGAGGATGAGAAAAGAAGAAGTCAGGCGTCCACCTGGAGAATGAGGATGAGAAAAGAAGAAGTCAGGCGTCCACCTGGAGAATGAGGATGAGAAAAGAAGAAGTCAGGCGTCCACCTGGAGAATGAGGATGAGAAAAGAAGAAGTCAGGCGTCCACCTGGAGAATGAGGATGAGAAAAGAAGAAGTCAGGCGTCCACCTGGAGAATGAGGATGAGAAAAGAAGAAGTCAGGCGTCCACCTGGAGAATGAGGATGAGAAAAGAAGAAGTCAGGCGTCCACCTGGAGAATGAGGATGAGAAAAGAAGAAGTCAGGCGTCCACCTGGAGAATGAGGATGAGAATTAAAGAAGTCAGGCGTCCACCTGGAGAACGAGGATGAGAAAAGAAGAAGTCAGGCGTCCACCTGGAGAATGAGGATGAGAAAAGAAGAAGTCAGGCGTCCACCTGGAGAATGAGGATGAGAATTAAAGAAATCAGGCGTCCACCTGGAGAATGAGGATGAGAAAAGAAGAAGTCAGACGTCCACTTGGAGAACGAGGATGAGAAAAGAAGAAGTCAGGCGTCCACCTGGAGAATGAGGATGAGAAAAGAAGAAATCAGGCGTCCACCTGGAGAATGAGGATGAGAATTAAAGAAGTCAGGCGTCCACCTGGAGAATGAGGATGAGAATTAAAGAAGTCAGGCGTCCACCTGGAGAATGAGGATGAGAAATTAAGAAGAAGTCAGGCGTCCACCTGGAGAATGAGGATGAGAATTGAAGAAATCAGGCGTCCACCTGGAGAATGAGGATGAGAATTAAAGAAGTCAGGCGTCCACCTGGAGAATGAGGATGAGAATTGAAGAAATCAGGCGTCCACCTGGAGAATGAGGATGAAGAAAGAAAAGAAGAAGTCAGGCACCCACCTGGAGAACAAGGGAATACAATTGAAGTATTGAAGTCAAAAGTCCGCTCATATGATAAAAGAGCACATTTAGAGTCAATAAAGCAGAGGAGTCCAACAAAATCCCCAGCAAGAAACAACAAGAGTCCCAAACAGATGAAGAAAATATGAGACACAATGAAAAGGAAAAACGGAATAAGCCAAATGCCCAAGAGTCACCAAGATATCAAGACAACAAGAAACGCAAGAGCATGATCTAGATAAGATTTTATAATTCATGTACCATAGTCTAGTTTAGCTTTTTGTATTACCTTGGAAGTAAGGTGTAATAAGGAGGTCAGCAAGCAGTAAAAACAGCACGAAGCGGCAGTAACATCACAGTCCCACGGTAGTCCCAACTACCAAAAAACTTTCCGAACTACATTGACCTGATTCCTTTATAGCCAAGGATATGTAGGAAACCTTTGAAGTAGAGGTTCGGTCAAATCTTTCAAAAAATGCTTCCCACGGAGTATTTGAACGGGCAAAAATCGCTCGTATCCGCTCACTTTATCTTTGCACGAAAACTCTTCGAGTTTCCGCACAAAGAGGGGCAGCTGTGAGCACGTGATTTTTGCCTTACGAAAGCTACTCCAAAATAAATCAAAAATAAAATAAATTTTTGTTAGTATTCAATTTGTGAATTTGCGTGGTGTTTGTTAAATATTTGTGTTACGTCCGTAAATGTTTGCTTTGTCATAATAAAATGAAAATAAAAATAAAAATATATGTTGCATGCATATCTAGGATTTAATTATGCATATTATAATTGATTCGAAAAATAAAATCACAAAAATATGTGTCTGTTCTAGTATTTCACTGTGTGATTAATGTTTGGTCTGTGTGTTAAATAATTGTTAAAAGGTAATTAATATCTTTAGAAGGGTAATTTTTGTTTTTATAATTTTTATTAAGATTTTAATGATTAATAATAAAATTAGAAAATAAAATAAAATAGAATGGGAAAATCGGACCTGGATTTAAATCCAGGCCCAAATCAAATTACCCTTCCACAACCCAAAGCCCAATCCAAACAGCCTGTCTGGTCCAATTTACACGAGCCAAAACGACAGCGTTTGGTCGCACTTCATCAAAGACCGTTGGATTGAATCAATCCAACGGCGGAGATCTCACACCATTACCCGTAACCCTTTACCCGACCCTTTGACCCGATCCAGTCTGACCCCGAACTTCAACCAAACGACAACGTTTGGTTAAGTGGATTGATCTCAACCGTGCATCTTAATTGATCCAACGGATGAGATCAATCCACCCCACCCCTATATAAGGACCAAACCCCTACCCCGGCCCCTAACTTAACACCCCCCTCCTCTCACTGTTCATCATCGTTCCCAAACCAAACCCCTAACCCTAGCCGCCCTAGCATCCCACCGCCTGAAACCCGGCGGCAACAACGTCGCCGGTCACCAAAATAACACCCTAGACCCCTCACCACTTCCTCTACACAGATCTGACCATAGTTTCGTTCGAATCAGACCCCAACTCTTCGAATATTAAATCGAAGGTTGGTCTGAAAACTCAAACCTTTCCAATGGCTCTCAAATTAACACCACAGCTTCCCCTAAATTCCCTCACCACGGATCTGTTAGTTGCATGGTTCGAATCATACTGGAACTACTCGAATCTTCATTTGAAGATTCGAGTAAAACCTGACCCTATCCCAACCTACCTCAAACTCACACCAGTTACCCCCCTGACCTCCCTCGTGCCTAGAATACCGTTGGTTTGATTCGAATCTACCCAGAAGTGTTCGGATTTAAAATCCAAGATTTGAAACCCTAAATTTCCAATCCTGGCATCTGTTTCAAATTAAATAGAAGATTGAGGTTTAATCGACCTTAGTCGAAGTATTTTCAGTGGAAAATACTTCGACTAAGGTCTGTTTGATTTCAAACAAAGTCCGAATCCAAGTTGAGTTCGAGTCTGAATAAATTTGAAGGTTCAGAGGTACTTTTCTATTTCTTTTGTGTATTCTATATGTATTTTCGTTTGTTTTAATAACTTGTTAATTTTTCATATTTTTTGTTTTGATTAATTCTGTCATTTTTGTCTCATACCCGTATGTCTGATCAAATAAATGAATTGTTTCTATTGGTTTTGTTTGTTTACAATGTGTGTAATCGACTCGATTAAGTTCGTCGATTAGTTGTATTATAAATCTTGCTTCTGAAAATGTTGACTGAAACAACCTGTTTTGGATGGATTATTTTGCTATGATCAATTGGTTAGTTAGTGTTAATCAGTTAGTTATTGTTTAATAAATCAGTAAATTCAAAATAAATGTTGTGTATGTTGATTTCTGAGCATTGAGTTTCAGGGCATTGTCAGTATATTGACAATGCTCCTGTATTTGTTTGCTTTTCGGTTCAGTTTTGAATCTCAGTTGAAATAATCCTGCATGTTCTGTGTAATGTTAGTGTGTTTTATTCAGGTTCAGTATTCAATTGAGAATCCTCTGTTTAAATTCAACTCTTGTGAATAAATGTAATATACTGTCATAGGATTGGTTATAGCTGCTTAAACAGATTTTAAAATCTGTGTTGTTAGATTCTGAATTTAAGGCAGTAATAACAGTAATTACAGTAGGAAATCTGGGATATTTTTGGGACAGAACAGTAAGGGTAATGTGATAGAATAGTGGACTGAAAGTGGAATGTTAATGGCTATAGTTTAATGAGATAATGGGAAACAAAGGGTAATGGGGCTGCTTAAAATCAGGATAGGATCATTTAAATTATTTAAAAGCAGTTTTTAATGGAAACTTTCTGATTTTTAAAGAAGAAAAGGGGTCCAGGCAGCACTTAAAAAGATAGGACCAGCCCTGTATAAATAGAGGGGGATTGGGACTGACTTAGAGGAGCCTTTCAGACAAAAGGGAGAGGGTCAGTTTTTCAAGAGAAAGGGATAAGTTTTAAGGATCAGATTTAAGAGAAGATTTTAAGGAGGGTTTTTCAGACAGAAAGAAAAGAGAGAAAATCAGTTTTTCAGAAGTATTTAAGGAGATTTAGATCAGATTTTGAGAGAGATTTTAAGAAAAATACACCTAGAGTGAGATAAAAAGAAAGAGAATCAAGCAGAAAAACCAGAAATGATTTTCTGAAGAAGAGAAGAAAACAGAAACAGAAAAAGTCAGAAATAGGAATCCGAAACAGGAAGAAACTGAAATCTGAAAAAATGTTATTCTTCTAGAATCTGTCCGTTGTTTGTTGTGGATATTATTCAGTTTGAATCTGAAATCTTTCCCTCAAGTTTCTGTCACTGTTCATCTGGATTAACGGGTCTTGTTCAGACTTGCTGTGTTGTTGATATTCTGTCAGTATTTTGTTACTGCTGCTACTGCTGAAACTTACTTCTTCTACCTTCATTTCCAGGTACTTATCTTTTAAATTCTATGTTGGAAAGAGATTCAGCATGACAAATAAATGAAGTTTGAATTGTAATACTGCCTTCTATTCGTTTAAGTTTAAACATTTAAATTTCAGCTTTGGTTTCATGTTGGATAACCAGTAGTGAGTTCGACTTGATGACTACAAGTTAATTGTCTTATTTTGAAATTCATATAAAACTTTGTAATAATGTTATCCATGTCGAAATTTCATTAGTTTAGTTATCTTTGAGTTGTGTAAATAGGAAGCATGGCAGAAAGTTGGCTTTTATTTACACTTTATGGTATTGTTAGCTAGGTATAGCATAATATGGAAATATCAAGGAAAATATGCTATTAGTTTATTTTGTTAGTTAATTAGTTGTTGTTTAAAGCTAGATGATGTTAGTTGCATTTTGTCCATATATGGCGTAGTAGTGATTATGATTATAATCAATAGTCAAAAGTTGCATTAGTATCTTCCGCTATGTTTGCAAATGCCAAAATATGACGAATAATGTTGTATGCCATATCATCTTATTAAGTCAATTATGTAGATTTGCTCTTTCTCTTAATAACAAATGGCCTAGGAATTTTACAATATGAATGTTTAGTATTTAGCAACGGTTCACATAAATTGAGAATCAAATCGGTTAGATTATATATATCTTACGTTCAACCATAATAAATTAACCAAGCAATTAGGCCAATTAGATCAAAAACAAGTATATGAGAATGAAATGAGGTATACAAGCATAAATTGCAATACTTTATATCAATGGTAAGTAGAAATAGAACTTGCACTAAATAAAAATAATAAAAGTTTTTGAAAAATATTTCTTCCCTTTATAAACCATTTTTAGCTTCATATACAATTCATTCTTTGGCATACATATATATGTTGTATTTGTTAAAAATCCTATTTTTATTATTTTCTTCGAATTTGAATAGCGGGATGAATATAATTTATACTCGGAAATTATAATCAACGGGCAATATTTAATAGATTGTGAATTCTTTTCAAAGAATTTAAGGGCCTCTAAAATGGGAGTTCTCATGATTTTCACATAAAAATGTATGAGTATAATAAACAATTTTGTGGAAAATTCATAATATTATTACAAAAAATTGTACGCAATTAGGGATGCGTTCGCGTACCCTGAGTATATTTTTAAAAGCAAATTCGGATTATGCGTACGCGCAATTTCGAGCGAATATTTAAGAAAAGGATTTTTCCAAGGATGTTAAAATAATTTCATATAACCCGAGATGTGCAGTTCATTGTCTAAATACAAGGGTGATGATGTTCCTGATTTTATTTTAAATTTCGAACATATATTTTTTTTTAATGAAACTATAACATGGACAATTTTATTGTGTACACGTACGCGTGGCACGATTCCCGGTAATTATAAAAGGTATATAATACGAATATACGTACGCGTAATTCGTTTATATAATTGTAAGTAAAAGCGGTAATAAAATCATGCAATAAAAACGGATTTAGTAAAATCAAGATAATTAAGCCAAGAATGAAAGCAGTTAAGCGACCGTGCTAGAACCACGGAATTCGGAAATGCCTAACACCTTCTTCCGGATTAACAGAATTCCTTACTCAGGATTTCTGGTTCGCAGAATAACAAACAGAGTCATATTCTCCTCGATTCAGGGATTAAAATCGGTGACTTGGGACGCCTTAAAATTCCCAGGTGGCGACTCTGAAATAATTAAAAAATCTCGTTTCGACTGTCCTTCAATTGGAGAAAACTCCCCACGCGCCCCGCGGGCGCGGTAAATAGGAGGTGCGACACGTTTCATACAAAAATATTTTTTTCCTTCGCAAAATTCAAATTCGAGACTTCTTATTATAGTTGAGGTATCCCTTAATGGTATTAGTTTTATATCTAAGTTACCAACTATGAAGAAACTGTTATTAAAATCTGTATTGCTGTAAAATTAATAAAATAATAAACTTTCTGAAAATAGAAACAGAAAATTAGTAGAAATAAGTTCTGAAAACAGTATGGTAACTTCAAAAGAAATTCTAAAAAATAGTATAGGAACAAATTTAGCCCACTAAATACATAGTGTGTCCTTAAGGAAGTTATTCCCCTCAAGTACCCGAGGTTCTAGAATATATCTTCCCAGGATAGAAAGTGTTAACTCACCAGCGTATCGGTACCAAAAACGCAGATGAACAGCGAACCACTCGAAGGCTATAAAACACACCGGATTTTTTATGCAGAAGAAGAAGAAGAAGAAGAAGAAGATAATCAGAAAATTTCCTAAGTAAATATTCTAGGATTTTAAGGAATATTTATAGCCAATATGGTACTGTTTCTGAAAAGGTTTGCACCTTTCAGAACAGCCATAGCTGTTGGATTAAGTTTGACACTGTTTCAGAACAACCATAGTTGTTAGAAATATTGCGGGAAAATTAAAACGGATTTAAAATAATTCGAGAAAAAAAAACAGGTCGGGCCGGGTCGGGTCGCGGGTCATGGGTTATTTCGGATTGAATTTTAATTAATTAATTAAATATTTGAAAAGAATTTTGTCCAAAAAGATTAATCAATCGATCTTTGACCAAATCCAAATCTGAAGCCGAGTGAGCGACGACGACGACGATGCGAGGCTTTCCTTCTTCTTAGCTCTTTAAGAGCTAAAAGGTGAGCTTCTCTATATATACAAAGATTTTCTTTCCTTCTACCAATGAGGGACAAAGTGCATTAGTAAAGTGAACTAATTCAAAATTTTATTTCCCTCCATTTCTTTTCCCACCATTTTTCATTCACACCTCTTTTGTTATAAATAACAAATAATAACAAAAAACCATCAATCCCCCACATAAATAGGGAATAGCTATAAACTTAAAGGAATGAACGGACGTGTGTGTGTTTTACATGCACGAATTAATTGCATCTGGATAAGTAAGTTTCCCTTTGAACCTTCCGTAGTGAACTTATATTGGATATACTCGGTCAATCGATAGATTTGATATCTCTGAACCGTCGAGCTTTGTTGTATACCTAGACAACATAAGTCACACAATCAATCTCTAACCATCTATGGTCCTCACGGTTGTGTTCGTTTCAGCCATAAACACCGTCTGGTTTCATGAGTGCTTAGAGAATGGGCCTTTACTTTCATTCTCCTTGAAACGGCTTACACATCACACTCACATAGGTGATTCCTAAACGTGTAATCCTAAAGACACACTATCTGGTCCTGTCAGACTTAGCAAATCATTAAAAAACTTTAAGTTTTATTGACTCTTCAAAAAGCCTTAATGCTTTACTTCGTTTTCTAATATTGTCTTCATCACGAGAATGGGTTGAGTTAGTTGACAATGTTGAACCGTTATTCATAATTTTGTTTGATCTCTTTGAACCTAGATCTTGGGATCTTCAGTCTGCTAGGTAGAGTTACCGCCATGATGACATGTCCTAGGCCTTTAACCCCATTCCATTTGATGATCTTTCAATTGCCTCTCTAGATAGGCCTTTTGTAAGTGGATTCGCCACATTATCTCTTGACTTTACGTAGTCAATTGTGATAACTCCACTGTAGTTGTCTAACAGTATTGTGTCTCCGTCTAATATGACGAGATTTTTCGTTATACATAACGCTCCCTGCCCTACCTATTGTCGCTTGACTATCGCAAAGTATACAAATACGTGCCAAAGGTTTGGGCCAAAATGGAATATCTTCCAAGAAATTCCGGAGCCACTCAGCTTCTTCACCGGCCTTATCTAAAACTATGAATTCAGATTCCATTGTAGAACGGGCGATGCACATTTGTTTGGATGATTTCCAAGACACTGCTCCACCCTCAATTGTGAAAACATATCCACTCGTGGATTTAACTTCAGATGATCCGGTGATCCAATTTGCATCACTATATCCCTCGATCATAGAAGAATATTTGTTATAATGCAAAGCATAATTTTGGGTATGTTTCAGATATCCCAAAACTCGTTTCATTGCCATCCAATGTATTTGATTGGGATTACTTGTAAACTGACTCAGTTTGCTAATAGCACATGCTATATTTGGCCGCGTACAATTCATGATATACATCAAACTTCCCAATACTCTTGTATAGTCGAGTTGTGAGTCACTTTCACCTTTATTCTTTTGAAGTGCATAACTCACGTCAATTAGAGTCTTGACAATTTTGAAATCCAAATACTTGAACTTCTCAGGTACCTTTTCAATGTAGTGAGACTGTGGTAATGCTAGACCTTGTGGGGTTTTGTGAATTCTGATTCCTAAGATCACATCAGCAACTCCTAAGTCTTTCATCTCGAATTTGCTAACCAATATGCGTTTTGTAACATTTATATCTATCATACTTTTGCTCATTATCAACATGCCATCAATATATAAACAAACAATGACTTCATGACTTGGAGTGTTTTTAATGTAAATACATTTGTCACACTCGTTGATTTTAAATCTATTTGCCAACATTGTTTGGTCAAATTTTTCATGCCATTGTTTGGGTACTTGTTTAAGTCCATAAAGTGACTTAACAAGTTTTCACACTTTCTTTTCTTTACCAGGAACCATAAAACCCTCAGGTTGTTCCATATAAATCTATTCCTCCAATTCTCCATTTAAGAAAGCTGTTTTAACATACATTTGATGAATTTCAAGACCATACACGGCCGCTAGTGCCACTAACACCCTAATAGATGTTATACTTGTTACTGGCGAGTAAGTGTCAAAGTAATCAAGACTTTCCTTTTGCCTATAACCTTTGACAACGAGCCTTGCCTTATAGTTGTCAATAGTGCCATCAGCTTTAATTTTTCGTTTAAAGATCCATTTCGAACCTAAAGGCTTATTTCCTGGAGGCAAATCAACCAATTCTCATGTATGGTTATCCAAAATTTATTGAATCTCACTATTGACTGCCTCTTTCCAAAATGCTGAATCAAAAGACGGCATAGCTGCTTTAAAAGTTTGAGGCTTATTTTCAAGCAAAAATGTCATAAAATCTGGTCCATAAGAAGTAGATGTTCTTTGACGTTTGCTACGCCTTGAATCTTCTATACTTGGAGTATTTTCCTTTGGTTCTTCTCGAGGGCATTTAGGTATTTCACTTAACGACTCGCATTCAGTTTTATACGGATAGATGCTTTCAAAGAATTCAGCATTATCTAATTCCATTACCGTATTAACATGAATCTCGGGATTATCAGATTTATGAACAAAAAACCAACATGCCTTACTGTTTGTAGCATATCCAATGAAAACGCAATCTACTAATTTTGGTCAGATTTTAACCCTTTTAGGTAAAGGAACTTGTACATTTGCTAGACACCCCCACACTTTGAAATATTTCAAGTTGGGTTTTCTTCCATTCTATTTTCCATATGAAATAAATTGTGTTTTGTTGTGGGGTACTCAGTTGAGTATTCGGTTAGCTGTAAGGATAGCTTCCCTCCCAAACTCTGCGGTAATCCGGAACTTATTAATAAAGAATTCATCATTTCTTTTAAAGTCTGATTTTTCCTTTCTGCAATTCCGTTGGATTGAGGTGTGTAAGGTGTAGTAGTTTGATATTCCATATTCCGAACATATTTCTACAAACGGAGATTCATATTCTATATCTCTATCACTTCAATCATTTTGATCTTTTTATTCAATTGATTCTCTATTTCGTTCTTGTATTGATTAAATGTTTCAATTGTTTCATCCTTACTATTAAGCAAATAAACATAATAATATCGAGTACAATCGTTAATAAAGGTAATAAAATACTTTTTCCCACCTCGAGATAGTGTCGACTTCATATCGCAAATGTCGGTATGAATTAAGTCTAAAGGATTTGAATTCATTTCAACAAACTTATAAGGATTTTTTACAAACATAGATTCAATAGATATTTGATATTTCGATTTATTACACTCAAATTTAGGCAATACTTCTAAATTAATTAACTTCCGCAAAGTTTTATAATTGACATGTCCTAAACAAATATGCCATAAATCATTTGACTCCAATAAATAAGAAGAAGCTGAAATTTTATTCATATTGTCAACAACCATTACATTGAGTTTGAAAATGCCCTATGTGAGGTAGCATTTTCCAACATACATTTCATTCTTGCTTACAATAACTTTATCAGAAACAAATACACATTTGAATCTATTCTTTTCTAGTAAAGAAGTAGAAACTAAATTCTTCCTAACAGTAGGAACATGAAGAACGTTGTTGAGCATTAATACCTTGCCGGAAGTCATCTTCAGGAATATCTTCCCATAACCTTCAATCTTGGTTGTTGCATTATTTTCCATGGAAATCTCTTCTTCGGGACTGGCAGTAGAATAAGTCGCAAATGCTTCTTTGACAGCACAAACATGTTGAGTGGCTCCAGAGTCAATCCACCACTCATTCGAATTTCCAACTAGGTTACATTCCGAATTGCACAAAGATCATCAATGTCATCATTCTTCTCTACTATGTTGTCTTGTTCCTTCTTCTTATCCTTTTTCGGGAGCCGACAACCATGGCTTTTGTGACCAACTTTTCCACAATTGCAGCAGTTGCCCTTGAATTTCTTTTTGTTTTGCTCCTTAGTCTGTCCAAAAGACCTCTTCCTCTTCTTACTTTTTGGAGCAGTCTCCTCAACGATATTAGCTCCCATGATCGTTGAATTTCCACGAGACTTCTTCTCGGTTGTTTTATTGTCTTCCTCAATCTTTAGACGTATCACAAGATCTTCCAACTTCATTTCTTTGCGCTTGTGCTTAAGATAGTTCTTGAAATCTCTCCACGAATGAGGCAATTTTTCAATCATTGTAGCTACTTGAAATGCTTCATTCACGACCATACCTTCAGCAAACAAGGTCGTGAAAAATAAGTTGAAGCTCCTGAACTTGGGTTCCCACAGTTTTGCTATCTATCATTTTATAGTCTAGAAACTTGGCAACCACAAACTTCTTCAAGCATGCATCTTCTGTCTTGTACTTCTTCTCAAGTGTGTACCATAATTCTTTCGAAGTATTCATCGCAAGTGTGTCCCATAATTCTTTCGAAGTATTCATCGCATTGTACACATTGTACAAGTCATCCTCTAAAGTGCTTAAGATATAGCCTTTGCAAAGAAAATCTGCCTGCTTTCATGCCTCAACAATCATAAATTTTTCATTATCCGGCATATCCCCAGCAGGCACTGGAGACTCTTTACTAGTGAATTTTTACATACCAAGTGTGGTAAGCTAGAAGAACACCCTTTGCTGCCATCCTTTGAAGTTGGATCCAGAAAATTTCCTCGATTTCTCGGTCGGAAGAACATCAGTGCGGCTTGACGAGGCTATCGTCGTTGCAGCAACAGTCGCAGAAGAATTTCCATTACCAATTGCCATTTCTCACTGCCAACAACAGAAGAGTTCAATTAATGGCAAAAATCATAATAGTAAACAATACTATATTCAGAAACGGTACGTAAAAACTGAAGGTTTTATGTACTGTTACATAGAAAACGATGAAGCTTTTATGTTCTTCAAATCGTTTTTTGAATCTCAATATTCTGATGAAGTTTTTATATCTTCAAATCAGAATAGTAAATTCATACGGAGTATAAAACCACAAATGTTTTAATCTCCACAAACAGAATACAAAATATAATAAAATAATTTCCTTAAGATTGTTATTGAAATATGTATTGCTGTAAAATTAATAAAATAAAAAACTTTCCGAAAACAAAAGCAGAAAGTTAGTAGAAGTAAGTTCTGAAAACAATATGGTAACTTCAAAAGAAATTCTGAAAAATAGTATTGGAACAAATCGAGCCCACTGAATACACAGTGTGTCCTTAAGAAAATTATTCCCCTCAAGTACCCGAGCTTCTGGAATATATCCTCCCAGGATAGAACGATTTAACTCACCAGCGTATCAGTACCAAAAACGCAGATGAACAACGAACCGCTCGAAAGCTGTAAAACACACTAGAATTTTTGTGCAGAAGAAGAAGAAGATAAGCAAAACATTTCATAAGTAAATATTCTGGGATTTGAAGGAATATTTATAGCTAATATGGTACTGTTTCTGAAAAGGTTTGTAATCTTTCAGAGCAGCCATAACTGTTGGAATAAGTTTGACACCGTTTCAGAATAGCCATAACTGTTAAAAATATTGCGGGAAAATTAAAACGGATTTAAAATAATCCAGGAAAGAAAACGGGCCGGACCGAACCGGGTCGCGGATCATGGGTTATTCTGGATTGAATTTTTGTTAATTAATTAAATATTTTTTAAAAAATTTATCCAAAAAGATTAATCAATTAATCTTTGACCTAAGCCGAAGCCGAGCGACGACATCGCGGGGCTTGCCTTCTTCTTAGCTCTTTAAGAGCTAAAAGATGAGTTTCTCTATATATACACAAAATTTTTCTTTCCTTCTACTAATGAGGGACAAAGTGCATTAGTAAAGTGAACTAATTAAAAATTTCAATTCCCTCCATTTCTTTTCCCACCATTTCCATTCACACCTCTTTTGTTATAAATAACAAAAAACCCCAACAGAAACCACTATTTTTTGGTACAAGACGTAACACTAGAATGAATCATTTATAAAGGAGGAAGAAAAACAGTGAAGAAAAAAATAATTAAGAAAATAAGCTTTGGATAAAACAAAAGAAGCTCAAAGTTAACGCTGTTAACCATGTGATTAAGTTCTATTGCGTATTCTAAGATTGACAGAGACATTTCAACCAATACTATAAGTAGTCAATATATATTTCATGAATCGAATGGATAAAAAAATTTCACTCTTGATAAGATGTATTGAGTACGAATTATGAGTATAGAATTTTTTTTTGATAAGAACCATTTAATAGGCCTTATGTGGCGAATTTGAATTAGTCGGTTCGCTAATACAACAATTGAATATCAAGTAAGAAACACAATTTTTTTTTATTTTATATATATATTCCACGAAGAAGGTAATAATTTGTAAAAACACTTTAATTTCTAAAATTGAAGATATATACGATGACTTAGCAAAGATTGCTTGTAGAACATGCATCCATATGAATTGTCGGAAAAAATCCCAACTTTTGACTTTATAAGAGTATTAAAGCTTAATAAATTTAATAAAGTGATTTTTCTTTTATTCTTTTTGCTCAAAGATTATAATAAAGTGGTTCATACTACGCTTTTCCTTCTTTTATCTTCTCTTTTTCATAATGGTTTGTTTTACGTCTAGTTCTTTGCCAAACTCTTCCTTTTAGTAAGTGGTTGCTTGATTTAATATTGAAATTCTTATCAATTATTTTATTTAGTGGTGGCTATATATAAAGTGAAATTGTAACAACTTAGCCTTGTAACAGGAAAGATAATTCTTATATAGTATGAGTCATTTAGTTTGGAAGTGAGAAGCGAATTATTGATGATGAGAAAATACCAGCTATGTCCATTTATAAATAGCTTAATATAAAAATTGGTCAATTCATAAAATATTATTAATATTAGTTAATTAGTTATTTGTAGCCAAAAAAGTTAAACTTTTGCTTTCTTTTGAGTGAATGTTATTTAGAATGGATTGGGTACATCTCAAAGAGCTCAAATCTTAATTTTGGGATGATTTAGTGGAGTTTTGAGGTGGTTTGAATTGAAAATTCGAAGTAGAAAACGAACATGAAAAATGATATGTGCATCATACGGTGTATCAGATATGTATCATATTTGTATCAAATGTGTATATCATATGTATATCTATGTATACTTGTGTGTGAGATACATGCGTGATATATGTTTGATACATGTGTCGCAGAATAATTTTTTGAACTCGATTTTAACTACGAATTTTGATACCAATTCAGTCCAAATCACCTCCAATCTTCCTCAAATTTTGTATATTGACTTATCTATATATTTTCAATGAATCTCAACCATACCCATTATAAAATTTACTTTTTTACTTAGATTTTTGGAATCTTGTATATATATATATATATATATATATATATATATATATATATATATATTTGTATTTCATCACCTTATTTGCTTCCTCATCCATGAAATTTTCTTTCCGTTTTGCATCTAATGTTGCTAATCACGCTTAAAAATATGGAAGAAGATCTTTGTATGCGATTTTTGGAAAGAAAGAATCTTATTTCTTTGAGTTTTCAATTTCTATATGTGTTTGGCTAGTTTTGACAAATCTATGATTAATTTAGATGTCGGTAAATTAAAACTTTACCGAAATCAAAATGACATTTTGAAACTTCAAATTGCTTCATATTCCCTGTTTTTAGCTATTCATTGAGACGTTATCCCTTTAAAAAAACTCTTGTTTTGAATTAAACAGCTATAATATGAGGATGAACATATTATGTTGGATGAAAGTACATTCTATATTATTTTACTGATATAGAACTTAGGTGATATTACGTTACTTTTTGCTTTTTTTTTTTTTTTTAAAAAACAAAATCTCTGGAGCATAAAGAATGTAGTAATACTTTTTCATAATAAGGCGAGTGAAAACAATAGTCACTACTACTAATATTTTCAACAGGCTATATTGTAGTTACAAATATATATATATAAAGATTGAACTCTTTTTAAACCTCATAGAGATAATAGTAGTGCCGTTACTATAATTACCAAAAAAGTAGCACACAACTTATCAATTTATAGTATATTTATTTCTTTTTTTAGATAATATTTTTTGCGTTCTCAATTTATATGATATAGTTTAATTCGCTATAAAATTTAAGAAACAAATAAAAATTTAAAATTTATAATCTTAAATATAATATATATTTATATAATTGTGTATTTGTGGCATTAAATATATTATAATATTTGTATGACTATAAAAGTTTTCATTAAGGACAATATTAAAAGCTTAAAAAAAAACTAAAACGATTTTGCAATGTGTCATTTTTGTTTTAGAACGGGGCTTCATTAAAAAAAAAAAAGTGTCATGTAAACGGTTTCAACAAAAATTCAAATGATAATGGCACATGGGTAATATAACCAAAACATAGGGACTTTTTGATAAACATACCTCGATACTTGACAGAGGGCCCCCACTAACCCCATGCCCCCTTTTCCACAATAAACTCCAAATTTTGATTTACTTTAACGTTGGCTCCACCCCCACCCCACCCCCAACTCTCACTACCCAACCATATTCGATTATACTGGGGTTGTTGTTGTATTCCCTCTTCTCTCTCATCACCATTTTTACACTTTTGCTTTCTTTCTTGCTAAGTAGCTTAAAGTTTCAGCCTCCCCAAAACCCCCCCCTCTCTCTCTAGGGTTTGTCTTGGTCATTCTCTTCAACTTTCCACCTTTTGCATTTCCTCATTCTTGAACTAACAATTAATGGTAAAAATGCAGTTCTTTAGCTTGCTTTACTTTGCTAAATCCTTTTGTTATCTGCTTATTTTGCTGAACTCTAACTACCCATCTTGCTCTTTCTATGTACTGTTCTCTCTTTTGAATGTTTATGCATAATTTTACCTTTTTGGTATGTGGGTGTGTTTGTTTTTTTGTACATTTTGTTGGTTTTTTGCTGCTGTGCTGGTAAAAATTTAATCTTTTTATTTTTTTAAAATCTTGATCAGTACAAACAATGGTAAATGGAGCTCTTTAGCTAGCTAAATCCTGTTGTTTATCTGCTGTTTGCTTTTTTTCACCTTTTTGGTATATGGCTGTATTTGTTTTCTGTACATTTTATTCGTTTTATGTTAATGTGCTGGTAAAAATTAAATCTTTATGCAAATTTTCACCTTTTTTTTGTACGTGGGTGTTTTTTTTTTCCGGTTGGTTTTATGCTAATGTGATGGTAAAAATGTAATCTTTTTTATTTATTAAAAATCTTGATCACTATTTCTTGAACTAACAAACAATGGTAAATGCAGCTCTTTAGCTTATTTTACTTTGTTAAATTCTAGTGTTTTCTGCTTATTACTGAAGAGTATATGCCCATTTACTTTGATAAATCCTAGTGTTTTCTGCTTATTACTGAATAGTATATGCTCATCTAGCTCTCACTATCTACGGTTCTCTCTTTCTTCAATCTTCTTGCAAATTTTAATTTTTTTTTCTGTATCTGGGTGTTTTTTTGTTACATTTTTTGGGTGTTTTGATATTAATGTACCTGTAAAACTGTGTTTTGTGCGGATGTTAATAGATGTTCAAGATGTGTCTTTTACCGTAATTTTTCTTCTTCTTTTGTATGTATAAGTTGTCTGTGTATATTGTGTGTTTTTTCTGTATGTTCTTGTGTTTTCTTAAGTGTTCTCATTTTCACTTAATGCCTGTGAAAATCACTTGATATTGTATCAGTTGTCTTGTGTTATTTTTTAGGCTTTTAATTTTATTTACCTGATACTAATGTGATCGCATGTTGAATTTATATTCAGACCTTTTAAGTGAAGATAAGGGTGTGAAAGTTAATTATAATGGCGTCAAGAGGGGGCCCTGAGCCGTCGCTGCAGCGGCGGATAACACGGACGCAGACGATGGGGAACATAGGGGAGTCAATGATTGATAGTGAAGTGGTGCCATCGTCTCTAGCGGAGATTGCTCCTATTCTTCGTGTTGCCAATGAAGTTGAACCCAGCAACCCCCGTGTCGCCTATCTATGTCAGTTCCTGAGACTAGAAATGTTTCTTGTTTTCTAATTAAGCATCTATATAGTTATTCATTTTTGAAGCTTTAATTTAAAAAGTCTTAAGTCATTTTGCCAACATGATAATTGGGAAAGAATCAGGAGGCAGCTGTACTGCTCCCGTTATTTCTCATTACAAGTTCGACAACAAGAAACGTATTCAAGTTAGAATTCTTCTTATCCCATTTAATGATTCAACAAACGAAGAGTCATTCTTTGGATCAGTTACAATGCTTTAAAGTTAGAACTCACAGATTACTTTACTAAAAAAATTGAACTCACAGATTCAATCATGGGCAAATGTGTGTCAATGGCAAGTTATCTTGAGAAACATCAAATGGGAGGAAAAATGTCCTCCAGAATGCTGTCTGAGAGAGTTTGCTATGGGATTTCTGAGTTTTACTTTCAGGCAGACAATGCTAGGGGCAATCAGTTTGATTGCATCTACTAAGGTCTAATAATATTCCCACGTTTGGAATGTAATATTAATTTTAATGAGGTCTTCTTACCATGGTGCTGTAGTAGGGGTGATTCATAAAAGGCGGCAATTGGCTGGTGTTGCTAAGAGCCTAAATTCAATAGGTTAATTGTTTGTAAATTCTGATGGCTTTAGCTTTTAGAAGTAGTTCTTTTCTTCTGATGGGTTGAAGATTTACTGGTATCTTTTTGCTGAAACTGTAAAAGATGCTCAATATATATCCTAGGATATGCATAATGTTAAACAAAAATATGGGTCAGAATGGTGTAGCAAGAGTTCTTGACAAAGTGATTTCAGGATTATAAATGTACTGATTTCAAGATAATGCTCAGGAGTTACAGTCGCATGGCCTAGGGATGCCAAAGGAAACTCAAAATGAGCTACCTATGGTGGTCTCAGTCAAATTAAAAGAAACAAGGCAGTTAATTGGTTATGTTGATTAGGACATGAAATAAGGTTTTGGACTTGAAGCAGGGAATGGAATTTCTGGCCTTCAATTGGTTGATTTGGTTTGGGGAGGCAGCGTCGACACTACCTTATGAGTGTTCTCACTAACCAAGCTTCAAATTAGATTAGGATGGCATCGACATTTTGTTTTTACTCTTTTCTTCAAATTAGGCAACCGCTGTTAATCAGCATTAATACGAGATGTTGGAGTTGGGTAAAATGTCTAAATAGTAGTTGAAATATGAGAGGTAATTTGTAATTAAAGTTGAAGGTGGTTATATTTCAGTAGGTAGAATATTTGGTATGAGTAAAGCTTTACAAATTACGAACTTCTAAGGAGGAAAATACTTCAAGTTAATTCGGATAATGTGACCTTATTCATCTTGTTATTGTCAAATTCTGGGCATGGACATGATCCTAGATATGCTTTCTAGTTGTCTATTCTAACATTCAGACTCATTACTCTGGTTGTAGGTCGGTTTTATGCTTTTGAGAAAGCTCATCGGTTAGATCCCACTTCTAGTGGACGTGGTGTTCGGCAGTTTAAAACGTCCCTCCTGCAGCGGCTTGAAAGGGTAAGTGGCCAAGCATGGATTTTCCTTTCCCTAATAATATGTCAATGACATGTTTTTATGGTTGGTTGGCTCAAGACAATGTTTTCTGTTCAACCTGCTTTCTCCTATGAAGTTTGCTTGTGGTAGTGGGTTTTCTTTGTATGCGTTTGTTCCATGTCGTTAAAGTTCTTATGAGTTAGCAGTTTACTCTTGTAGACACTTCTTTTCTAACGTCCCTTTAGATGTTACTTAGGAAGCCCAACTTAAAAGCTCACGTGCCATTATTTTAGGGCTATCACCTTTCTTTCCTTGTCCAATATTTGCTTTCTTTTCCCAGTGCGATTTCTTGCTTTCTTTCCCAGTGCGATTTCTTGCTTTCTGCTTTGTTAGTGATCATTAATAAGACTTGAGATATGTTTGTGCCCATTTGTAATTCATGTAAGTCTGTAACAAACTTACTTTTCAGGAAAATGATCCAACCTTGATTGGAAGGGTTAAAAAAAGTGATGCACGTGAAATGCAGAGCTTTTACCAGCATTACTACAAAAAGTACATTCAAGCTTTGCAAAATGCTGCCGAGAAAGCAGACCGGTGGGTCTTTTGCACCCTTGTTAGAGATTTGTTGTGCCTTCTCATAGTGGTCTCTTTCTCGCTTTTAGTTATACTGAAAGTTGTTTATCTCATCTTTTCAAAAAAATTCCAGTGCACAACTTACTAAGGCATACCAAACTGCAAACGTACTCTTTGAGGTTTTGAAAGCAGTTAACCAGACGCAAGCAGTAGAAGTCGACCGTGAGGTGAGAATGATAGTATTTTTCAACGAAATTGTTGCTAAACCTTCTTTTTCTGCTGACTTTACAAGCTCTTGCTTTGACTTACCATAACTCTAATGCTTTTCCTTGTTTATAACATTGTTTTCTTTGTATGTGGTGGATTATTGATTGTCCATTACTCAGATTTTGGAAGCTCATGATAAAGTTGCTGAGAAGACACAGATTTTAGTCCCCTATAATATTCTTCCTTTGGATCCTGATAGTGTAAATCAGGCAATTATGAGATTTCCTGAGGTTTGTATTCGCAGACAGGATTTCCAACTATAAGCATTTCTTTACCTTTGCATTTCCCTTTTCACATTTATTGCTTTAACAACTTCTCCTTTCCTCCTTTTACAGATTCAGGCTGCTGTTTACGCTCTCAGAAATACAAGAGGTCTTCCATGGCCCAAGGATTACAAGAAGAAGAAAGATGAAGATATTCTTGATTGGCTTCAAGCAATGTTTGGGTTTCAGGTAGCAATTCGTTTTTATTCTCAGTGTTATTTTCATGCTATTTCATACATCTTTTGAGGTTTAGAAGAAAAATTATCTCAGTTAGGATGCAAATCAATATGCTTTATTGAGCTCATTTTTTTTGTCAATTGCTTCTCAGAAAGATAATGTTGCAAATCAGAGGGAGCATCTCATTTTGCTACTTGCAAATGTACACATACGCCAGTATCCAAAGCCTGACCAGCAACCCAAGGTTTGGGACATGATACTGCTTTTATTGATGAGTGAACAAAATTTTCCCTCAACTGATAAATATGCTTTTAGTTGAGAGGATTGACGTACTTGGTCAAGAAAGATTGCCATTCTTCAATCTTTAGTAGGAGTCTTGAATTTAATTGCATTGTTTAAATCTGCTTGCTTGCTGACAGTTAGAGACTACTAGATGTTTAGCATAGTTACTCTCAATGAGGACTTTGAGACTGTTAAAAAAACACAATGTATTTTTAAGTTGCGACATTCACTAAAGCTCAAAGAGTGCATTTCTACTTGGTTGCTGTTTAATTTGGTAGCATGTTTCTACTAAAGCTCAAAGAGTTATTTCCACTTGCTATATACTTATTTTGCAACAAATGTTCTTTGCCGCACCTGATTCTAGTTTTGCTGAAGAAATATGTATGTGATTGATAAAAGGAAAAAAAACCTGTCTTCCTCATATTGAAAAAAATAAATACATTGAAAGTAGATATCTGATGTGTATTTGTCTCCTTGCTCGCAGCTTCTCAAGTCCCATAGTGCCATATTTAGCAAATTTTGAACTTCGTGTACTATTTTCCATGTTTGAACTTTTGGAGGAACAGTCTTCTCAACAAAACCAGTATCCTCATTTGGCTTTTTTGATTTTTTACTTTCCTGATGTTATTTTGACCCTCAAAAGAACAACAATAGGTCACTGCAGTTAATGCTAGCATGCATTAAAGTGGATGAGAACTGTAATTCAATGATCCCAATGTGTAGTCAATCCTTTATGCTCAGCAAATGGAATTGTTAAATGTTCTACTGATGCAGATGTTAATATAATGAGTTAAAGGACGGATTCCATAACAAGAATATGAAGAGATAATTTGTGTTTTGAAATTTTTTGATTGATTGATCTGCTTTGACTGGTGCATGGTGGGAGGTTTCAAGAGTTACAAGAAGTTACTGCAGATAATATGTGCTTAATCCCTCTCTTACAGTT
Organism: Nicotiana tabacum; assembly: GCF_000715075.1. Lineage (NCBI taxonomy): Eukaryota > Viridiplantae > Streptophyta > Magnoliopsida > Solanales > Solanaceae > Nicotiana > Nicotiana tabacum. The sequence goes on along the minus strand of NC_134097.1, from coordinate 154,619,653 downwards.
TTCCCTAGTTGCCTATCAATACTGTTTTTTTCTTCTTGTTCATTGTGTTGTTTTGCATAGTTGGATGAGCGTGCTTTGAATGAAGTCATGAAGAAGCTTTTCAAAAACTACAAGAAATGGTGCAAATATTTGGACAGGAAAAGCAGTTTATGGTGAGGAGCTTCTCTTTAAATTTTTGAAATGGTTATGTCCTACTGCCTTCAGACGTTAACACTTGAAGTGAAATTCTGATTTTTAGGAAAACAGCTAATATATCTCATACTTTCATCCAAGATCTTTTCTTGATTGTTGTCTATCAAAGTAGATAGAATAAAGTCTGCATCTTTGATGCTTTGTACTTCAGAACAGGATAACATGTGCCTGTAGCTTCCTTTAGCATCTCTTGTAGATGTGTTTGTCTGTAGCAAAGAGCCGAATGCTTTGCAAATTAAGCTCATCTTGCACTTGTATGTGTTGATCTTTTCCTAATTGTCAACATTGTAGGTTGCCAACCATACAACAGGAAGTACAGCAGCGTAAATTATTATACATGGGATTGTATCTTCTCATATGGGGGGAAGCAGCAAATTTAAGATTCATGCCAGAATGCCTATGCTACATTTACCATCATGTAAGCTTTTAGAAGTGCTGTATCTTCTCATATGGGGGGAAGCAGCAAATTTAAGATTCATGCCAGAATGCCTATGCTACACTTACCATCATGTATGCTTTTAAAAGTGCTTATGTTTTCAGAACTTAGTGGATTGTTTTTAATGTTTCTCGAAATCTGAACAATTTTTGAAGAACATATAGATTCTTTTTCTTATCTTATTTTTTGAATTTATCACAAATAAAAATGCAGAAGTCGACATTGATGTAATTAGTGGGTTCTTTGTTGCTGGATTTTGGATGAGAGCAAAGCTGTAAAGCGCTCATACTTACACGGCGATAGCTTTCATCAAATTGTTCTCACATGTTAATACTTTCTTCTGCTAACAGTTCGAGGAGTTTTCTTACTTTCTGGTGGTGTGGAAGGTTGCTGCTTTGTTATATGAGTAACACACAAGGTTGACAAAAAAGATTTATTAATAATTGTAAATCGAGAAGAGAGTATAATTTCATAAACTAGCTACTCTACTTGTCAAGAGGGTTAAATAAGATTACCATGGTACATTTCATTTTCGTCAACACCGTATGTTGCATTTATCTGCCAGCTTCTCAGCTGCTTTTGTCAATTGTTTATATTTTTGTTACAATTTGCCTTTTATAATATGCTTCAGATATTTCTTGTTACGTTAAAGCATTTGGATCTCACACATTGGTTTCTCATATAGATGGCATTTGAACTCTATGGCATGCTAGCTGGCAATGTTAGTCCCATGACGGGTGAAAATGTTAAGCCAGCTTATGGAGGGGAAGAGGAAGCTTTCTTGAGAAAAGTTGTTACTCCTATTTATGAAGTGATTGCACGGGTATTAGATGCATTTCAAAGCTATCTGTTCCTCTTCAATCTATTGTATTAAAAAGAACCAGTTTTGGTATTTTTACCTTTCTTTAGAACGTGAGGGAAATTCTTTTTATGCCCTTTTCTGTCATTTTCAGGAAGCTGCTAGGAGCAGAAGAGGAAAAGCAAAGCATTCCCAGTGGAGGAACTATGATGATTTAAATGAATACTTTTGGTAGTCAACCTTTCCGTTTTCTGTTTTTTTTCCTGGTTCAGTTATTCAATAGTTTGTTCATTTCTGACTTTACGCATACAACTGTAGGTCAGTGGACTGCTTCAGGTTAGGTTGGCCCATGCGCGCTGATGCTGATTTCTTTTGCCTCCCTGTGGAAGAACTTCGTGCTGAGAGAAATGGGGTAATGTTTTAGCGGCAGAAGTCATCTTAATAACACCATGTTATGTGCATTTCACTGTTTTCGAGCATTGTCAATTTATTTAGCATTTCATGCCTCCATCCCTATGAAATTGTAATTTTCTTTAATATATGGTGTTACAGTACCAATGTCATTGTGCTCTATGCCATAAGCTTACGTGATTAATGCATCAGACTATCCGCTGTTTTTCGGAAGTTCAATAGAACTTTATCCCTGATGATATAAACTCATGAACTAATTATATTAAGTTAATTGTGAATTCCAGGAAAACAAGCCTTCTAGAGATCGCTGGGTGGGGAAAGTTAATTTCGTTGAGATACGATCATATTTGCATATCTTTAGGAGCTTTGACAGAATGTGGAGCTTCTTCATATTGTGCTTACAGGTACTTTCTTCTTTTTGTGACCGTGGCTAGGTTGTCCATTATCTTTATGTACTTGACAATTATAATTTGACAAGGTATTGTTGATTGTGTGTAGGCAATGATAATTATTGCTTGGAATGGTTCAGGAGAGCTGAGCATGGTTTTCACTTCAGATGTTTTCAAGAAAGTATTGAGTGTGTTTATAACAGCTGCAGTTTTGAAGCTTGGGCAAGGTTTGTAAAATTCATTTCTCTTTTCTGCAGCATAGCAAACTATATTATAATTGAAGCTCTTTCAAAGTTTGCTACCTTCTGTCCCATCTTACTGCACTAATATTTTTCTACATGATTGGTGCAATTTTTATGGATGATAAAATTGGAAGTTTCCAGCAAGTAATTGGATATAAATGAAGGATTATTTTTCTTTGTACTTTTGAGACAAAAGCTTAAGTGTTTTTTTGGTTAAGCTAAAATACCATGAGCTACTAGCAACAATTTGTTGAACAGAATTTATGATAAAAGTTATTTAGATGCGACAATAGGTGAATTCTTTCTATTTGCTTAAGCGTATTTGCTAGCTGTGTTAGTGGAGGTAAAAAGTACCCAGCACAACGCCATTATTAAAAAAAGTTATTTAGCATTTGATGCTCTGCAAAAAGATATTTCCTCCAGTGAAATGTGTATTAATCCATACAAATATGGTTTGATTGCACACAGGCAGTTGTGAATGGTAAAAAGTCTCACCAAAAAGTTATTTGTTTATGTGGATGGTTATTGTTTTTGGCGATCCCTAGAGCAGTGCTCTGATATTTGTTGCGGCACTATTTTTACATAATAACTTACCTTATAATTGTTGCAGCCGCTCTTGATGTGGTTCTTAATTGGAAAGCTAGGCACAGCATGTCATTCTATGTTAAACTACGATACATATTGAAGGTCATATCCGCAGCTGCTTGGGTGGTCATTTTACCTGTTACATATGCTTATACATGGGAAAATCCTCCTTCATTTGCCCAAACCATTAAAAATTGGTTTGGCAACAACTCAAATTCTCCTTCACTATTTATACTGGCTGTGGTTATCTACTTGTCGCCCAATATGCTCGCTGCTCTGCTCTTTCTTTTTCCCTTCGTCCGTCGATTCCTAGAGAGATCACACTACAAAATTGTGATGCTGATGATGTGGTGGTCACAGGTACATGTTTTTTTTTTGACTCATTTGTACATTTTTAAGAGCACTTATTGTTCTGTTTAGAAATCTGATACGGCTTTTATTGTCAATTGCAGCCTCGGCTTTATGTTGGTAGGGGAATGCATGAGAGCACTTTTTCTTTGTTCAAGTAAGACGTCACTAAGTCGAAGCATTTTAACTTTCATGTCGATGGGTCTACTAATTTTTATTCTAAATTTCAGATACACTATGTTCTGGGTACTTTTAATTGCGACAAAACTAGCATTCAGTTTTTATGTAGAGGTAATTCCTCTTCTGTTGCCAGCTCTTACCTTTTAGTTTGTCAAAAGCAAGCCATATAATTTAGAAGCACATTGTTTTATTTATTAATTCGTTAGATGTTTTAGGTTCTAGGTAGGACAATGTCACTTTCATATTAGAAGATTGAGTTGTAATATGCATCAGTTTTTTACGTGCTAGCCAATAGCTGCTATTGTCTTACACTCTTACTCTGGAGACACTTTTGTCCTACTATAGTGTTTTATGAATTGGTATTTGACTTTCTTTTGTTAAGCACACATCAATATTTTGTATATTCACAGAAGTTGCCTGCTTTACGAATTATATTGACAATGAAAAGTTGTTTGCTGCAGATAAAGCCTTTAGTGGATCCAACAAAAAAGATTATGAATGTCCACATTACCACTTATCAATGGCATGAGTTTTTTCCCCACGGTAATGAACTTGACTTGAACTTTGAGCCTTTTGATATTATGCCCTTCTGCTCGTGGTCCTGACATGGCTATTTTGATTTGCAGCAAGCAGCAACATTGGTGTTGTTATCGCTCTTTGGGCTCCAGTTATCCTTGTACGATTCTCCTCCTTCGTTCGGATAATCTTTAACAGAGGCATGGTGTAATCACTAGTAGTTTATTCCAGTTTAAGCTAATGCACTGGTTGGATTTACTTCATTGTAGGTTTATTTCATGGATGCTCAGATATGGTATGCCATTTTCTCCACACTATTCGGTGGTATTTATGGAGCATTTCGTAGGCTTGGAGAGGTTGGTGGCTAACTGCTTCATTTCTGTGGTCTTTTGTCTTAAGTTATCTTTGATTATAATTTAAAAAATGAACATAATATAGATTGCTTAGTCTATAAGTATAAGCTGCTTCTGCAAATTCTAACAAAATAAGATGATAAGCTAATAGAGCTAGGTGTGCTTTTTATTGAACTCTAATTTTTTGTCTTGCTTTCAGATTCGAACCTTAGGAATGCTGAGGTCCAGGTTCCAGTCTTTGCCAAGTGCTTTTAATGCCTGTTTGATACCGGAGGAAAAGGGCGACCAACCAAAAAAGAAAGGACTAAAAGCAACATTTTCCCGAAAGTTCAACAGGGTTAGGTTTCTTCCACGTTTTGGTCTGCAATATCGAATATCTGGATTTATTTTAGCATGGAACAAAATTAAAAAGGAAGTGATCAGGAAGTTAACTTGAACTTTGTATACATGTGATCGGTTATTAGGTGCCATCCAACAAGGAAAAGGAAGCTGCAAGGTTTGCTCAGTTGTGGAATAAAATAATAACAAGTTTTAGGGAGGAAGATCTTATTAGCAATCGGTAATTTGAAATGTTACACGCATGATTTTTCCATTCCGTCGCCCTCATTTGGGTGTGTAATCAAAGTTATGCATTTACTTACTACTGTTATGCTTTGCATTCGTTTTCAGTGAGATGGACCTTTTGCTTGTTCCTTATTGGGCTGATCGTGAGTTGGATCTCGTGCAGTGGCCGCCATTTTTGCTTGCTAGCAAGGTTATGACTTTTTCATTTTTGTTTTATTTTTGGTCTCAAACTTGCTGCATTGGTAAAAGATTTTGTTATGTAGTTTGGCACTAAACGAGACTTATTTCACAATGGCATTTGACAAAATCCTATATATTTAGTTTTTTTCATATTGAGATATTATTGGATTAACTATTTTTGATTCTTCATACCCTCATTCAACAATCAGTAGCTGATCTTCCTTTTTATTCACTTGATTTCTGACTCATTCAAATTGTATGAATAGATTCCAATAGCAGTGGATATGGCTAAGGATAGCAATGGAAAGGACCGTGAGCTGAAAAAGAGGATAGAGGCTGACCCTTATATGTCATCTGCTGTTTGTGAGTGCTATGCTTCATTTCGCAATGTAATAAAAGTTTTGGTTTCTGGCCATCGTGAGAAGGAGTAAGTTTCTGCCAGATCATAGTGACTTATTCTGCCATTCCTTTGCTCCGATAGCTTTCCTCACTTGTAAATTCTCTCTGTGTGTTGTTATTCAGGGTTATAGAGTATATCTTTTCAGAAGTTGACAAGCATATTGAGGCTGGTGATTTAACTAGTGAACTCAAGATGAGTGCTCTTCCCAGTCTATATGAGCTGTTTGTTAAGCTTATCAAGTACTTGGTAGGTTTTCCAAGTCCATTCTCGTTGTATTCTTTTCATAGTCACTTTTATAGATATTTCTAGCCATCCAACTTATCTTACTGATAAATCGGGAAATTGAATTAAAACTGATTTTTTTGTTTTGTTTTTACAGCTAGACAATAGGCAGGAGGACAGGGATCAAGTTGTACTTCTATTCCAGGACATGTTAGAAGTTGTTACGCGAGATATAATGATGGAAGATCATGTATCAAGGTTTTTCTCTTGCCTATAATTGCTAAACTTCCACGTTATTCGTGAATGTGACAAATAAATTTTGTTTGAACTTTTTTCTTTTCAACCAAGCAGCTTGGTAGATTCCATCCATGGAGTCTCAGGATATGAAGGAACGGTTCCTCTTGATCAGCAATATCAGTTATTTGCTTCAGCTGGAGCTATCAAATTTCCTACTCCTGAATCAGAAGCTTGGAAAGAGAAAGTAGGTCAAGTTGACGGAGATATATTTGTTATTATAGTTCATTTTCTTTTTGTAACTGTTTTCAATTTTCCACAGATCAAAAGGTTGTACTTGCTGCTTACAGTAAAGGAGTCGGCAATGGATGTACCGTCCAACTTAGAAGCTAGGAGGCGAATATCCTTTTTCTCCAATTCATTGTTCATGGAAATGCCCACAGCACCGAAAGTCCGAAACATGCTTTCTTTCTCGTAAGTGAAGTTATGAGCAAATTTTGAGAAAAAATCAAATAAAACTTAGAAATATCAGTAACATTTTTCTATCCAAATCAGAATCCAGTTCCTAATCAAACCAAAATTTTAGTGGGAGGCATTTTTGAGCAACTTGGCTGACGGCGAGGGCACTTATAGGACAGGAACGAAATGAAGGACAGAGTTGTCCATTTCGAATAGTTAGGGGCTAAATTGGCCCTTTTCCCTAAAAAAGAATATTAATTTAAAGCCTGAAGTTTACACAGCATGAACTAAAGGATCAATATAGTATTACCCACTAAATGTCTTAACGAATGAAAGCAATCTCAGAACCATTTTATGAATAAGCAACAAGAAACAGTATAGAACGGGAGAACAAGCAGTTGTTGGATAATTCTAGTAGGATAGAACATTAAATATAAGTATGTGTAGCTATCCAAATTTACTTAAAACATGGATTATGGAATATGATTGATTTTTTTTTAAGAGATTTTATATACTAGAAGAGGTTGGTGACTTGTTTCTTGAACTTTCTTACTTCAGTGTCTTGACCCCATACTACACGGAAGAGGTCCTTTTCTCATCAGATGATTTGGATAGACAAAATGAAGATGGTGTTTCCATTCTGTTCTATTTGCAAAAAATTTATCCAGGTTTGCTTGTTGACTTGATTTATTTAGTTTTTTGTTGTTAATCACATGATCAACTGCTAGTAATTTTTTTCTCCTTTTCTGGTTCTTTCTCTGTTTTTTTCACTGAACTAGTAATGGTGGCATACAGATGAATGGCTCAATTTCATTGAGCGTGTGGATTGTACCAGTGAAGACGACCTCAGGTTTAAATGGTCTCCTGATTTAGAAGAAAAACTCCGCCATTGGGCTTCATATAGGGGGCAGACTTTAACAAGGACAGGTATGGAGTTGATATTTGATGAGTGCACAAGAGGATAAAAGAGATCTCGTAGTTAATTTTGCAATATTTTCTTTCTTACCCCCTCCCCTCTTAAATCCTCTCCCCATTCCGCCTAAACTCCTTTAAAAAAAATTCGTACATTTGATGGATTGATGTGTTGTTTAATTTCTAGTGAGAGGGATGATGTATTACCGCAGAGCTCTGGAACTTCAATCTTTCCTTGATATGGCCCAGGATGATGGTAATTGACTAGTATCTCAGAATCCTTGAGTTACATATTAAATCCTTGTTGCCATTTAACATTGTATTCACCTGAATTTATAAGTTAACTTTTTCTATGTTGAACAGATTTGTTGGAGGGGTATAAAGCTATTGAGTTAAACGAGGATCAGATGAAGGGAGAGAGGTCTCTTTGGGCACAATGTCAAGCAGTAGCTGATATGAAATTCACATATGTTGTCTCATGCCAGTTATATGGTATACACAAGCGATCTGGTGATCAACGTGCACAAGATATTCTCCGGCTTATGACAACGTATGTGTCATTTTTTTTAGTTTGTCTACTTGATAATGCAATGTGCTAACGTCTATATATTTTGGTTAATAGGTACCCATCCATGCGTGTTGCGTATATTGATGAAATTGAAGAACCAAGCAAAGACAGGTCCAAGAAAGTTAATCCAAAGGTCTACTATTCCACCCTTGCCAAAGCTGCCATTTCAAATTCTTCTGAGCCTGGTCAAAACTTGGATCAGGTAAGAGAAGTCTGATCTTTTGTCATGATTATCGCATATGTTTCTTTTGATGGGATAAAAGGCAAGATATGAGGAGCTTATTAAATGCTATTCCATTTTCACCACATTTGAAGCCCTTGTCATGCCAAAATCTCTTATTGGGAGGCACCAAATTGCTTTGATTTCACAGGAGGCATCATTTCAAGTTATTGACATCACTAATCACAACTTGACTTCATGGGAACTTTTTTGAATGTTTCTTGGAAATAGAAGGCAGTTTTTTTAATACAATTTACAAAGCAATCTAGACATTATTTGGAGTAGTCAGAAAAGTACAGTCTTTTTGGGGAATTTGAGATTCAGGAGGAACCTACAAGATTGTGAGATGGAAGAATTTTACAATCTGGCGGAGATTCTGTATGAGCTGGACGCACTGAACAACTTATTTGATACATGGAGATGGGGAGAGAGTAAGAATGGATTATTCACTGTTAAGTCGTTTTGTAAGAGCTTATTACAGAGAGAGGAACATATTTTCCCTCACTACTCTATTTGGATTCTTAGAGCACCGAGAAATGTGTGTTTCTTTGCATGGTTGGCGGCGAGGGGAGTGATTTTTACAGCGGAAAATTTGAGAAAGAGAAGGATCACCTATGTTAGTGTTTCATGCAAAAGCTCGGGCGAAGATGTGGATCATCTCCTTGGGGTGCAATGGGTGATGCCGGGCACTGTGAAGGAGGTGTTGCACAGTTGGCCCCATAGTAGGGGGAAGAGAAGTTCAAGGGCATGGAATGTTGTCCTTGTAGCAATCATGTGGGTTATTTGGAAAGAGAGAAATAGGAGGGCATTTGAAGGAATAGGAGGGCATTTGAAGGGGTGGAACAAACTTTTGTAAAGTTGTAAAGCAGTCTTCTTTTCCTAGTTTCTTTTTGGTGTACTCATGAGGTATAGAGGATTGGGCCTCTTTTGTTGAGAACCATTTTTTGGTGCAGGTTCTCTTTTTTTGGTATACGGCTTGGTTTTCCCCAACTGTTAATAAAATTAATTACCTTATCAAAAAAAGTATAGGTTTTCTATTTGAATGGTTATTTGATGATTTTTTTAATGAATTGAATGGATATAAACTATGCATTCTAAAAATTATTTTGTTTTCTTCTCTTAGGATATCTACCGTATAAAACTTCCAGGCCCTGCTATCTTGGGTGAGGGAAAGCCTGAAAACCAGAATCATGCTATTATCTTCACTCGTGGAGAAGGGCTGCAAACTATAGATATGAATCAGGTAAGTGATTATAACTACATGAGATGTTGATTTCAATCTCTCCAATTTATGACATTAAATATCCATTTCTAGGATAACTACATGGAGGAAGCCTTAAAAATGAGGAATTTGCTTCAAGAGTTTCTTAAGAAACACGATGGTGTGAGGTTCCCTAGTATACTGGGGCTGAGGGAGCACATATTTACTGGAAGGTAAACACTTGTTACAATAGTATTTCACTTGTCCTGAATCTTTTTTATCCATACTTTTAGTATTTTAAATTGTTCTCTTTGAATACTACTTATCTCTTGTTTCTGTCTGATGCAGTGTTTCTTCTCTCGCGTGGTTTATGTCAAATCAAGAGACAAGTTTTGTGACAATTGGTCAGAGACTATTGGCAAACCCTCTGAAGTAAGAACTTTCAATCTCCAGTGCTCATCCTTGTTTCTGTTTCTAAGTTATAAGCCCTGTAAATGAATTTTTAATAAGCTCTATAATAGAGAACTGCATTATCCGTTTATACAAATATTAGAAGCTCTTTTTTTAAATTTTCATGTAGTGAGATAGATAGTTCAATGGATACACTTTTCAGGCATCTGTTTCTGGTGTTGCTACCAATTAAGTATAAGGTGACTTTTATAATCTCCTACTTCTTTCCAACTTGTCAAGAATTCGAAGTTGTGCAGGACAAAGCTTAAAACTGGGTTAGGACCACACAGAGCAGTTTTAATACATCTTAAAACAAAGACCGCTCGATAATCATCATTGGTACTGGAGTACACGTCATTCATTCATACAAGCAGTTGTGTGGATTTATAGATTGTCTTACTTGCAGTTAGAGATAATATGAATATATCAGCTTTACAAAATAAAATTGGCATTTGATAATCTAGAACTTCTCCAAATATTTGATCCTCATTTGTCATGGAACTGTGCTACTATTAGTTTACTATGTGCTTCTCTTTCAGATATGATGATGGGGTGTTTAAAGTTGTTTAGACATACTCCATTCATCCATGTCAAAGTCCTATATGAGTGTTGGCTCTTTCCCCACTTCAATTTAATAACTTCCATTTTATATTTCTCCAGGGTTCGATTCCATTATGGGCACCCAGATATTTTTGACAGACTGTTCCACCTTACAAGGGGTGGAGTCAGCAAAGCTTCTAAGATTATCAACTTAAGTGAGGACATATTTGCTGGTAGGTCCAAACTTTGTGAAGTTTGAGAACATCTTTAGGTTTTTGTATGTTTTTTTCAACTACTCATGTAAATTTGTCTTGAGAAACTAATTTCTTAATTTATGGTCTTGTAGGCTTTAATTCTACACTACGTGAAGGCAATGTTACTCACCATGAATACATTCAAGTTGGTAAAGGAAGGGACGTGGGACTTAATCAGATATCTCTATTTGAGGCCAAAATAGCCAATGGCAATGGAGAACAGACCCTGAGTCGGGATTTATACAGGCTTGGACATCGTTTTGACTTTTTCAGAATGTTATCATGTTATTTCACTACCATTGGTTTCTATTTCAGTACCTTGGTATGTGTCTCAAACTTCATTCAATGATGATTGTATTTTTTAATTTACCCCTGAACTTTTTTTTGCTTGCCTCTGGCAGATTACTGTCCTCACCGTATATGTGTTCCTCTATGGACGCCTTTACCTTGTCCTTAGTGGACTTGAGGAAGGGCTGAGTAAGCAACCGTCTATCAAGAACAACAAAGCTCTTCAAGTGGCTCTTGCTTCTCAGTCTTTTGTGCAAATTGGGTTTTTGATGGCCCTCCCTATGATGATGGAGATTGGCTTGGAAAAGGGATTCCGCACAGCACTCAGTGAATTTGTACTGATGCAACTGCAGTTGGCACCAGTATTCTTCACATTTTCACTTGGAACGAAGACCCATTATTATGGAAGAACATTGCTCCATGGAGGTGCAAAATATAGGCCTACTGGCCGTGGTTTTGTGGTCTTTCATGCTAAGTTTGCTGATAACTATCGCTTCTACTCCCGTAGCCACTTTGTCAAGGGACTTGAGCTAATGATACTATTGCTCGTTTATCAAATTTTTGGGCAAGGTTATAGAGGAGCTGTTGCATATGTCTTGATCACTGTGTCAATGTGGTTCATGGTGGGAACCTGGCTCTTTGCTCCCTTCCTCTTCAATCCCTCTGGTTTTGAATGGCAAAAGATAGTTGATGATTGGACTGATTGGAATAAGTGGATGAGCAACAGAGGAGGTATTGGTGTCCCCCCAGAGAAAAGTTGGGAATCATGGTGGGAGGAGGAACAAGAGCATCTTAGGCATTCTGGAATACGCGGTATTGTTGCTGAAATTCTGTTGTCTTTGCGCTTCTTTGTCTATCAGTATGGGCTCGTCTATCACTTGAAGATCACGGTGACAAATCAGAGTTTTCTGGTATGCCATGGACTATAACCCTTCTTCTTTTGCTCTAAGGTTGTCATCAGTTCACTATTCTAATATTTCTGCATGAATTGCAGGTTTATGGTGCTTCATGGTTAGTAATATTTCTGGTACTTTTTGTAATGAAGGTAAGACCAAATTATTTCGTATTCTCTGTTACAAGAAAATCTTACAAGATAAACTAAAAATACGAGTATTTTTCTCTGCCTGTGACATCCAAAGGAAATGGAAGTATGTCTATATATTTGAAACCTGGACTCTAATCGTGAGATGCTTTCAAATTTTACCTGAAAAATATGGAATGCTTCGAAATGAATTGGGATGAGATCAGACTTCTCTTTGCTGTTGCTTTGATACCTCAAAAAATGATCAACCCAGTGTCAATAACTACCGCTTTAAATTAACACACCCTGAGAACCATTATTATGCTCTTATCGTTTTTCTGATTTGTTTTTCTATATATTTCAGACAATATCTGTTGGTCGACGAAAATTCAGTGCGAATCTCCAACTCGTGTTCCGTATTATAAAGGGATTGATATTCTTAACATTTGTTGCAACACTGGTGATTCTGATGACACTGCTCCATATGACTCCTAAAGACATGGTGGTGTGTGTTCTCGCTTTTTTGCCAACTGGCTGGGGCATGCTTCTGGTTAGTCATCATCCTTTTTATGTTCTCTTTTATGTATTTTCTCGTTCACCTTTATGCATTAAGATCTCATATTGGTGATCCAATAAGATTTCCCATACTCGGCGTATATACTTTATCAACAAGTATGCTTCAGTGCTATTCCACTTAGAATTGTTGATTCATTATAAAACTGAGCAGTGAGCATAGACTAAGCATAGAAATATGACAAATGTTTTTCTTGCGATGATGAACAAGTAATTGACATCTATGTTGCGCGGACTCTCCAAAATGTAGCCGCACCCGTGTCGGATCCTTCAAAATGCACTACTTTTGGAGGATCCGACACGTATCCTGCCACATTTTTGGAGAGTTCGAGCAACATAGATTGACATGTGTTGTAAGTAAAATTTGGACCCCAATTTGCTTGGGATTGAGGCGTAGTTGTTGTACCAGGAAAACTTTTAGCGCCTACTGCTACTCTTTTGTCGGTTGCATTTAAATGTTGTCTGTTGGTAGAATTTTGGTAGTCAATATTAACAACTGCACAAACTCAGCTGTCTGTACTGCTATAGAGATATACTAGTAGTAATAAGTAATCCACGCCTACAAGGAGTGCAAGGTATCTATCTAATCCGCAGTTATACTTAAAAAGAATAGTGAATGCTCTTGCAAAACAATAATACTACTCATTAAGCAATCGAAGCAAAGATACCTTTTGAAAAGCTTTAAGCACAAAACAGCATAATATTTTTCAGTTTTTGCAAATATTGAACTTCAATATTAAAAAATGAAAAACTTGTTTGAGGAGTATTTCAATGCTATAATGGCTTTCACTCACCATTTCAACTTCCAAATATTCTTCTTGAACTTCAACTACAAATCTTTTCTTTTTGTGAACTTAAACCAAAATGTGTGAACACAGTAGAGTTATGGAGATTTAAAAATGAGTAAATTTTTTTTTTTTTTGAATTGGTAACTATTGTAAATATTATAAATATCAATACATAGGTTGCACTGAAAACCAAATTTACATTGAGAGACTTTGTAGATGTTCTAATTTGGGACCTAGCAAGATCCTAGTATGTCTATGATTGTCAATGTATCTTCTGTGTACATCTGTTTGCACCAAAAACAATAAAGAAGAATACAATTGAGTTTGATCTTCTGCACAGGATTGCTTCTGTCTTCAAAACATCTAGTGTTCCTTTCCCTCCAGACTGTCCACCAAATACAAGCCGGAACAGTCCTCCATCTATCTCTGCTAGTTGCTTCAGCTCCTGCTTCTTCCCAGCTATAAATGACATCTTTAATCCTGTATGGCATTGACCATGAAATACCCCTAAGACTAATAAAGATTTTCCATAGTTGGTCTGTAATCTTGCAATGAAGAAACAAATGGTTGACAGTTTCTGCATTTTCCCCACACAGAAAACATCTTGAACACAGAGAAATTCCCCTTTTTATGAGATTATCCTGGGTTAAGACCGCCTCCTTCGCTAGTAGCCATGTGAAGCAAGCTACCTTGTATGGAATCTTTGTTTTCCATATATGTTTCCAAGGCCATGTGTCTACCTGTTGATTATTATGATTCAAAATCTTGTATGCATCCTTCACTCGGAAAACCCCTCTGTTGTGCCTCTTCCACCATATTGAATCCAACCCTTCCTGTAATCCTGTAAATGCCTCCAGGTCTTTGTAAAGGTCAGCTAATCTTGTTATCTCCCAGTCATTCAGCTGTCTTCTTATAGCTATTTCCCATCCTTGACGACTCCTCATATCAGCTACTGTCCTATGCTGGTTTTGTGCTAAACCGAACATATCTGGGTATCTTTCCTTTAAGCTTCCAATTCCTAACCAATTATCATTCCAAAATGATGTGTTCCTTCCGTTGTTCACTCTTATGGAGGAGTGATTCTCCATTATAGGCCAAAGTTCTCTGATGGATTTCCACACACTTACTCCATATGATGTACTGACTTTTTTTGACACCCAGTTGTTTTCTTCACCATACTTTGCTTTGATCACTTTGCCCCATAAAGATTGGGGTTCTTTAGAGTACTTCCATAACCATTTAATTCTAAGAGCCTTGCTTTGGTTCTTCAAATTCCTTATCCCCAATCCACCTTGTTTTTTATCCATTGTTAGTGTCTTCCATTTGACTAAATGGAAGACCTTTTTCTCCTTATTGCCTTGCCAAAGGAATGATCTTCGAAGTTTGTCCAATCTCTGTAGAATGCCTGCTGGAATTGGGAACAAAGACATCATGTAAGTAGGTAGAGAGTCTAATACTGAGTTGATTAGAACTAGCCTCCCCCCCAATGATAGGTATTGTGATTTCCATCTTGACAACTTCTTCTCGCACTTTTCTATGACTGAATTCCAGATTTCTTTTGATTTGGATCTTGCACCAAGAGGCATCCCAAGGTAAACAGTTGGTAGGGACCCAACTTCTCCTCCCAATATCTGTGTCAGTTGCCCCATGTTAACTTCATTAATGGGAAAAATATTGCTTTTTCTCCAGTTAATGTGTAATCCTGATACTCCCTCAAATAGAACCAAAATGATCCTTAAGAATCTAAGTTGGTCTTTGTCAGCATCACAGAAGACTAGAGTATCATCAGCATATTGGAGATGTGTGATCTCTAGATTGTTAGCCCCACTCCTGTTTACCTCGAAGCCTTTAACCCATCCACTGACTTTAGCCGTTTTGATCATGTTGTTCATACCTTCCATAGCAATGATGAATAGAAAGGGAGATAAAGGATCACCTTGTCTGAGACCTCTGTGTGAGTGAAAATAACCTTTAGGACATCCATTTATGAGAATGGAGAATTTCACAGTAGAAATGCAAAATTTCATCCATCTAATCCATTTTTGCCCAAAACCCATTTGTTCTAACATTCTTAGTAGGAAGCTCCAGTTCACATGATCATAGGCCTTCTCAATATCCAATTTGCATAAGATTCCAGGTTCTTTCCTTTTTATTCTTGAGTCCACAGCTTCATTAGCAATCAACACTGCATCAATTATTTGCCTTCCTTTGATGAACGCCATTTGTTGAGCATCGACAATTTTCCCAACCACCCTCTTAAGTCTTTCCGTTAAGACTTTTGAGAGCAATTTGTAGAAGCTCCCTATCAAACTGATCGGTCTGAAGTCTCTCAATTCTTTCGCACCTGTCTTCTTTGGAATCAAAGCTATATATGTTGCATTGAAGCTTTTCTCAAACATCTCCTGTGAATGGAAGTTGTTAAAGGCCGCCATGATATCTTCCTTCAAAATGTCCCAACACTTTCTAAAAAAACCCATTGTGTATCCATCTGGACCTGGAGCCTTGTCACTTGCGCACATCTTTAGACTGCTCAACACTTCTTGTTCCTCAAAGTTCCTCTGTAAAGACTCCCTTTCTGATTCAGAAATGCTTGAACTATTTTCGAAATTGACTGTTGGTCTCCACTGTTCAGGTTCTGTGTATAGCTCCTTGTAGAATTCAATGATCTCATTCTCTATTCTTTCTGGATCCTCGACTACTTCATGTTGAATCATTATTTGGTCAATATTGTTGTTTCTCTTGCGTGCATTTGCAGTCCGATGGAAAAATTTTGTATTCCTATCCCCTTCTTTGAGCCACAGAGCTCTTGATTTTTGTCTCCATGCAATTTCTTCATTCTTGAGTTGCTCCTCAATCTCCATTAGAGTAGCTGCTTTCCTCACTGATTCCTCCTCTGTCAACGCTCTTAGTTGTTGTGTTGTCTCAAAATCTGCTAGTTTACTAAGCAATTTTGATTTTTGCAGTCCCAAATTGCCTTCATAACTTCTGCTCCATCCTTTTAGCTTGCCCTTGAGAGCTTTTAACTTGCAAGCTAAAATGTAATTAGGTCTTCCCGAGAATTCAAAAGATCCCCACCACTCTCTAATTCTGTCATCAAAACCTTCCACATTCAGCCACCAATTTTCAAACTTAAAGTATGATTTAGTTTGTTCCCACGCACCACAGTATAGAGCCACAGGTGAATGGTCCGAAATCAACCTTTGTTGGATAGTTTGCTTGATGTTTCTGAAGCTTACATCCCATTCTTCTGAAATAAGAAATCTATCAATTCTTGAAGCCGCTGTATGATTGTCCCCTTTGAACCAAGTATAATTTCCTCCTTCAAGTCGAAGATCTATCAACTCCATATCTTCTATAAAATTCGAGAACTCCACCATCGCTCTGGACCTCCTTGAACATTCCCGTTTTTCAGAAGGGTACCTTGTAACGTTATAATCGCCACAAACCGCCCAAGAACCTTCCATCAATCCCCTCATTGCACCAATTTCTCTCCACACTTTTTTCCTTTCTATTCTACAATTTGGAGCGTACACTCCTGTTATGTGACATTGAAAATTCTGTAAAAGAGCGTCAAACTTGCACGTCAAAGTGTATGCACCAGTCTGTAACACCTCCCCTTTCCATACTCTGCAATCCCATAACAACAAAATCCCCCCTCTCATGCCGCTAGCTTCTAAACTTGCATACCTCACCCATTTACCACCCCATATTTGCCTGACTATTTCCTCTATATCCCCCTCAATTTTTGTCTCTTGCATGCATATAATGTCTGCCCTCCAATTCTGCACTTGACTTTTTATGATCTCCCTTTTCTTCTTATCATTTAATCCCCTTACATTCCAGGAAATTACTTTGATCTTCATATTGAAATGATTGATAGATCTCTTCCCTACTCCTTTTCCCGTCACTCTTGAATTTGACATCAAAAGAAGTTAACCCTTTTAATTCCAGCGATTCTTTGAATCTTTGTTTCTTCACCTCCAACTCTGTCTCCACCCTTCTTACCTGTCTGCAGCTGTCAATTTGCATTAACAACTCCAGTGCTTCTTCTTCATGGCCTTGAATATCTACTCCAAACATTTTCCCCAATTTGATCATATTTTGATGGACCCATATTGTTGCATCCATGTTTTTATCCAATAATGGATTGTGTTGCTGAACTGCTATAGGGTTCACCTCCTCGATTTCCCACTCTTGGATAGAGCTAGATTGCTTCAGATGATCCAAAGCACTTCCCACACGATCATTCCCCTTCTTTGTGTTTGTACTTTGCTCCCCTGCCTTATGTTCCAATCTTGCTAACTCTACTCCACCTTTTGGCTGACTGCAACTGATAAGTGTTGCCTTTTGCATACTTTCATGATTTACATTGGGGGTTGGCTCCCCTGGAGAGGACTCTTTTGCCCCCAAGTAAGAAGGTCCTCCCATTTCCTCGATATAAGGCTTCAGCCCAGTATCAACAGAAAACTCACACGAGAGGTCATTAAAAATGACTTGTGCAGCCAAATCGGGGTCATAGGATTTCAGCTCGATTTTTGACACTTTACTGCTCTGATTCATCGAAGTTGAACCTTGTGTCAGTGCTTAGTTCATATCGTGTCTTTTTTTCAGCCCAGATTGGAATGAAAAATTTGGTACCGTCTCTTTCAATCCCAACCTCATTGGGAGTCTTTCTGCCATCACCAGCAATTTTGCCCATCACCAGCAATTTTGATTCTTGCCCACTTAAGATGATTTTTGAGATCAGTTTCTTCTTCTGTAGCTAACCATCCCCCACATAGATCTCCTATTTCTTTGAAGATCTTTTGTGACCATAGATGTAAAGGAATTCCCATGGCTCTAATCCAGCATGTTTCCTCAATTTGTGAGTTTGGAATGCATCCAGCAGTATGATTCCACCATTCCAGATGAAGCTTGAACTTTTTCCATCTCCATTCCCCTTGCACAATCTGCTCCGCCATGAATCTGTTTGGAAATTCAAAAAGAAACATGTTGCCTGTCATTTCGTATATGTTTACTCCATATGCTTTGTTCCATGAAGCACTAGCCCATCGCCTTATGTCTGCTAAAGTGGGTCTCTCATTGATTTCTTTGCCAAAAAACCCGATAATGCATCTTTTTAGGAGACCTGTGTCCTCTCCTCCAGAAGGTTCCAAAACAGAGATTTCCCCATTGCTCGTGTTGACCCTTGCCTCTCAAAGGGTATTGGATTGCCATTTACTCTCCTTAACTCCTTGGGCATAAGGAAGATTTTCCACAGTGTTTCTGGGTGGTACTATTGAATTCAGCCTGGTGTTCTGATAAATGAATCTTTCTATCTTAGCTGCTATGTCTTTCCAGCCGGAATTCAAAGTTAACTCTGGGATTATTATTACAGACCTCCCTTCTCCCTTCAGTGACAGAATACTCATATATCTTCCATGAGCGTTAAATTTCCTAGTACAGAAATGTTCTATCATTTGCTCCTTGTACTTCCATCTCTTCACTAGATTGTTTTGATCTGTCGAAACTTCTTTAAGTGCAAAGCAGATCCATTCCATTGCCTTTCTGCCCATGGATGATCTTCTCATCATGTTGCGACTTCTCTCAACCCATTCAAACCATGTGTCTTTGTTGGAGTTCCATCTGGTGATGTCAAAAGATTTGAATCCTGCGTTGAAATATATCCTGTTGTCTCCCATATTATACTATCCAACTGCTCAGTTTTTGAAATTTAGAGGAAAGTTTTCACCGTGAGCTAGAAAGTTTAAAGAAAAAGGAAACGGGAACCAGAAATCTGGACAGAAGGATTCCCGCCACCGGAAAAATAAACGTTGTCGGAATTCAGAAAGGATTGTATGGGTTTGGTCGGAAATACCCAGTGAGCATGCTGTCCAAAAAGAAATTTTTGAAAAGAGGTCAGGATCTTGCTCACGCGCCGGCGCGTGGCATTTGTCTCGCCAGAGACGAGCTGCGCGTGGGGGCGCGTGAGGGGTAATTTGTCGGAGCTATTTTCAGAGGGTTGGTCGGAATTTAGCTGGCGTGCTAATGGTGTTTGTGTAATCTCAGAAAACCTTGTTCTCAGGCTCCTCGGGGAGTGTGCCTGAGAGCTTAAGAAAGTAGAGAGAGTCTCCCGTTGTTTATAAATGAGTAAAAATTTTAATTAAAGGAGAATAAATAACATTTGATATACATTAGAGGGTTTGCAGTTGGTTGGTTGTGTTAAAATACAACTTTATAGGCCTTGATATGGCTATTAAAGAACGTGAGTCTTTTATTAATCTTTTCTACCCTTCGTTCTATGAGGATGCACACCTATCCAGAATGGCAAAGTAAACCAGCGAGCACTTAATATTAATTGGCATTTTTGCCATTTGTGTATGAAGGAAACCTATTTGTAGAAGTTTATTAGTTAATATCCTTCTATTTGCATTTTTATTCCCAGATTGCTCAAGCATTGAAGCCTGTTGTTCGAAGAGCTGGATTCTGGGGATCAGTTCGGACTCTAGCTCGTGGATATGAGATTTTAATGGGATTGCTTCTGTTCACTCCAGTTGCTTTCTTGGCATGGTTTCCATTTGTGTCCGAGTTCCAAACTCGTATGTTGTTCAACCAAGCATTCAGTAGAGGTCTTCAGATTTCTCGTATTCTTGGTGGACAACGCAAAGATCGGGCTAGGAACAAGGACTAGAATTACAGACATGAACAACTACATTAATATTAATCCTTCAATCTTGTCATTGTTCATTCCCATTGTAAGCTGCCTTTGTAATTATGTAGTGTTAATGGCAGCACTTTTTGACAATCCAAATTCCATTTTTGTAAAAGCCATTTGAAAATTCCTTAGTGGAACTTTTCTTTTATATTTTTGGGAAAAGCCATTCTCTACCTTTCTCTTTGTTGCTTTATTGACTAACTTCATACCATTAAAAAGTTAAAATAGCCAGCTTTCAAACTAGTCATTGAAAAATAGCCACTATTTTGCTGCAACAGGGATCGGTCCAGCATAATATACTGGAGATCGGTGCACCTGTGTATGAACTTCCTGCATATTATGTCGGAACTTCAACACGCGGAAAGTTCCAGCATAATATACTGGAGATTGGAGCACCTGACATATTATATTGGATTGGTATATTATACTGGAACTACAATATATTATGCTGGAGTTTCAGTATACTTACGTTGGATCTCCATTATGATATCCTGGAGTTTTATTATACTTATGCTGGAACTCCATTATAATATACTGGAGTATTTTTCGGATTTTGAACAGTATTTTTGTTCAGATTTATCTTTACATAAAAAGTGGTTAAATTTGGATTATTTTAGAAATTATGGCTATTTTTGAATGATCACTTATAAATTTGACTATTTTTAAATTTTTTCCCGTTAAAAATAGAAGGATAAAGAACCAAAATATTTAGATAAAGTAATCTTGGATCACTTTTTAGTTTAATGTTTCGCTACATTGACTTCCATTTGTCATTAGGACTATTAAAAATCAACTAGTTCTCAGAGTACTCGCGCAACGCGTGTATCCTATCTTAATAGATATATATTTCTGAAAAATTACATAACTAGTACTATATTAACAAATTAAATTTGAGTTATACAATAAAAGTTAAACAAGAAGTGGGAGATCCTAAAATGATGATTATTGGTCATATTTAACTAACTCAATAAATAAAAAAATAGTGATACTAGAAGTCTTCAATCATCGTAATCAGTATTTTTAACTTAAGTTTTGTTCCAGTTTTATAATTTCATTGATATAATTTCACAAGTTGTGGTGCTTCCTTTTTACTTTCACCAAAGTACATAAACTCTAGAAGATTTAAGTTTTTTTTTTTTTTTGAAATCCTTTTGACCAAAGCACATATACTCGTAAGTTTATTTTAGAAAACACAAATAGAGTCAGTGCAAAATATTTTTATTTATTTTTCCACAAGTAAAATGTAAATTATCTATTTCTTTAACCAATAGAAAGTAATATAGGAATGGGAAAAGGTCCAAATATACCCCTCTACTTTGATATATTGTTCACATGTATCTTCCGTTATCTATAGGGCCACATCTACCCTCACCGTTACCCAACTTTATAAAAATATCCCTCATTAAATGGAAAGCCATTAGACGTGTTGGCATGACCCATTTTTAAAATTAGAAAGTGCCGACCCATCGAATGACCAATTTACTGTTATTAACTTGTTTGCTGTAGAGGACAATGAATTGTCGTTGATGTTCAAAATATAGTGCAAACGCACGAAGTCATACTAGTAGTAGATGAAGCAGCTAGTGTTGCAACTCAAATGGTAGTAATTGTAACAGTGAAGATGACACAGATGATAGTGACTGTAATAGTGAAGATGCTTCAGGTTATGATTCTAATAGACCGAAGGCAATAGCAAAAGAAAGAAAAAGGGTAATTGTTGATAGGTTGGTTGATTACAAGGACACATGTCCATGACATTCAAAGATATACCTGAAGCTGGGAAATTCATGAACTTGTATGCCATTGCCGATGGTTATGATTTAACACTAGTTAAAAGTGACACAATAAGGGGTTGTTTGGTTTGAATACAGCTTATGCTGGGGTAAGTTATGCCGAGATAAATTATGCTGGGATAAGTTATGCTTGGATTGTTTTTTATTCACTGTTTGGTATGTTGTATTAAAAATAACAATTGCATGATTTCTAAGAAGAAGGTATAAGTTATCCATGTGCTAATTACCCCATCCTCTACAAGGTATAAGTTATCCCGGTGTTAATTTTAATCCCGAGATAATTTATACATGATTTGCTAACCAAACAAAGTATTAAGGTGGTATTAAATTTTTATACCAACACTATACCTTTTTATACCTCATACCAAGCGACCGCTAAAGGTCAAATATGCTAGATCCAGTTTTAATGATGCAAATAATATACATGTGCAGGAAATCAATTACAAGAAGTCAAGAAGATACCACAAGAATGTTGGAGTCAATCATGATGAATAAGGGAAGAAATCAATTAGCAAAGATTACCATACAATCAACAAATTTGGACAACTAAGGAAAGGACTCGCAAATCTGGACGGAATCCAATCAGCAAAGAGAAACGTTGGGGAGAATCAAGCAAGCCTTAAGTTAAGGACAAATCAGGGGCAACATCCCAGAAGATCGAAAGTTATGAGAAGATTGGTATGCGACTAAGTTTGGAAAGACAAACAATCAAGGAGCAAGTCTTTACTCGTATCTCTGCTGAAGAAAGGAAATCAAGGAGAAACAACGGCTTACTATCTTATTCTTGGAAAGAATCAATTTCTTTCCAAGGATCAAATCTCTTGGGTTGTCAAGCCTCTACCATCCATCAAAGTATTTATATCTCGCCTTAAACCCTAGTCTGATATACTTTGATCGAACCAAAATCACTCTCGTTATTCTACTGCAAACAAACATTGTATTTCACTAAGATCTGCTGTGTAACAAGTCAGGGGAAGAAAGAGAGCATAACACTGGTGAGGCATTGTATCAAAAACGAGTGCTAGAGAAACTGTGTGCAAATTTGCTACAACTGTACTCGGAGAAACACATTTACTAAAAGAGAACTCCCTTGCAACCCAAGGAGACTAGACTAGGATTCACATTGAATCCGAACCAGTATAAAATTTTGGTGTCTTTAATTCCTGCATTTACTTTTTGCAACTTACTTTCTTTTACTATATCTGTTGAATTATCATATCCAGCCGACTACTCAATAAATTAGTCAACTAATAAGCGATTAAGTTTAAATATTTATAATTCATCCCCCTCTCGTACTTATTGGTATCAGAGCTAGGCTCACATTTTACTTTTGCTTAACAACTTGTGATAAAAGATCATGGCAAATCAGGTTATCATAGGAGCTCTTTTTCAGGAAGGAACTTCACAAGTTAGACCACCATACTTCAATGGACAACATTTCTCTCACTGGAAAGTACGAATGGAAATCTTTGCTAAAGCTTACGATGTCAAAGTCTGGAGAGTCATCAAAAAGGAAAACTATCCCCTACCAGTTAGTACTCCACCACTTGCTAACCCTGAAGATATAAATTCATACTCAAAGGAGCAACTAGAAGTAGTACAAGTGAACAACAAGGCGAGAAACGTGCTTCATAACGCTATAAGTGGTGAAGAATACGAGAAAATATAAAGTTGTGACACAACCAAAGAGATGTGGGACAAACTTGAGGTCACCTATGAGGGAACCAACAAAGTAAAGGAAACACATATCAACATGCTGGTTCATGATTACGAACTTTTCTCAATGAAAGAAGGAGAACCCATTGAAGAGATGTTTGCCAGGTTTAGCAAAATAATTAGCGATTTAAAGGCGTTTGACAATCCCTACACCAATGGTGATCAAGTCAGAAAAATTCTCAGAAGTCTGCCAACCACTTGGCAGACCAAAGTAATCACACTGGAATCTCAAGATCTAAACAAATTGTCCTATGATGAACTACGAGGAGAACTAATTGCCTTTGAAAGGACGCATCTCAAAAAGACAAACCAAGAGGAGAAAAAGAAAATGGTTGCATTCTAAACCTCTACTGAAATGACTGAAAATGAAATTGATAATCCTTAAGCTCTGCAAGAAGAGATTGCTATGATGTCTAGAAATATGGATGGGCTAATGAGAAGATACAAGAACACAAAGAAAGGAAGATTTCCACCAAGACGATCCAGGCAATACAACGAATATGATAACAACAACAACAACAACAACGACCCAGTATAATCCCGCAAGTGGGGTCTGGGGAGGGTAATATGTACGCAGACCTTACCCCTAACTCGAAGGGTAGAGAGGCTGTTTTTAGGAGACCCTCGGCTCAAAAAAAGTAACAGGAGCTGATATATTAGTACCATAAAAAATGCATAATACAATAACAACAATATAAGAGATATGAAATACAGAATACGAAATAAATGGATGGTATAATAAAACTAGCAGGTAAAGCCCTGCATCAATAGACGACCAATTATATTCTTAGTCTAACTCCTAACTAGCTAGTCTCACTCTATTATGCTGTAGAAATATTCACAACTTTCCCTTAACTACAACCTTAATGCTCGACCTCCATAATTCCCTGTCAAGGGCCATGTCCTCAGTAATCCTAAGTCGCGCCATATCCTGTCTGATCACCTCTTCCCAATACTTCTTAGGTCGCCCTCTACCTCTCCGCGTGCCCACTACAGCCAGTCGCTCACACCTCCTCACCAGTGCATCAGTGCTCCTCCTCTGAATGTGCCCGAACCATCTGAGTCTTACTTCCCGCATCTTGTCCTCCATGGGGTTCGCGCCCACCTTCTCTCGAATATCTTCATTCCTAATCTTATCCATCCTTGTATGCCCGCACATCCACCTCAACATCCTCATCTCTGCTACTTTCATCTTCTAGGTGTGTGAGTTCTTTACCGGCCAACATTCAGTTCCATACAACATGGCAGGCCTAACCACTGCTCTATAAAACTTACCTTTTAGTAACGGTGGCACTTTCTTGTCACACAAGACTCCCGATGCTAACCTCCACTTCATCCACCCCACCCCTATACGGTGTGTGACATCCTCGTCAATCTCCCCGATCCCCTGAATAACCGATCCAAGGTACTTGAAACTACCCCTCTTGGGAATGACTTGAGAATCAAGCCTCACTTCAACTCCCGCTTCCGTCGGCTCAACTCCAAATTTGCACTCGAGGTATTCCGTCTTCGTCCTGCTCAACTTGAAACCTTTAGACTCAAGAGCATGTCTCCAAATCTCTAACTTCTCGTTGACGCCGCCTCGAGTCTCGTCAATTAGAATAATGTCATCAGCAAATAGCATGCACCATGGCACCTCCCCTTGAATATGATGAGTCAGTGCATCCATCACCAGGGCAAATAGGAATGGGCTGAGTGCAGACCCTTGGTGCAACCC
Organism: Nicotiana tabacum; assembly: GCF_000715075.1. NCBI lineage: Eukaryota > Viridiplantae > Streptophyta > Magnoliopsida > Solanales > Solanaceae > Nicotiana > Nicotiana tabacum. Next base: position 154,594,408 of record NC_134097.1, on the reverse strand, counting down.
CGTAATAACTAGAAAGTGTTCAGAGTCGCCTTCTACTGTCCTAACCCGAGTCTTAGCTCCAGCATACATGTCTTTAATCAACCTAATATAGTCAACCGGGACCCCTTTATCCTCTAAGCAACTCCATAAGACCTTTCTAGGAACCCTATCGTACGCTTTCTCCAGATCAATAAACACCATGTGGAGATCCTTCTTCCTCTTCCTGTACTGTTCCACCATCCTCCTAATAAGGTGGATAGCTTCTGTGGTAGATCGCCCCGGCATGAGCCCGAACTGGTTGTCTAAAATAGACACCGTCCTTCACACTCTCATTTCTACCACTCTTTCCCAAACTTTCATGGTATGACTTAGTAATTTGATGCCCATATAGTTGTTACAGCTCTGGACATCACCTTTGTTCTTATACAACGGGACCATTGTACTCCACCTCCACTCTTTAGGCATCCTATTAGTCTTGAATATAACACTAAACAATGCAGTAAGCCATTCCAAGCCTGCTCTACCCACACACCTCCACAGTTCAACCGGAATTTCGTCTGGCTCGGTAGCTCTGCCCCTTCTCATCTTACGCATTGCCTCCATGACTTCATCGATCTCAATGTCCCTACAATTACTTAATTCATGGTGACTGTCGGCATTCCTCAATTCCCTAAGTATAATATCCTGATCCCCTTCTTCACTTAAAAGTTTATGAAAGTAGGTCTGCCACCTCCTCTTAATCTGGTCATCTCCCATCAAAACTTTGCCGTCATCATCTTTTATGCACCTCACTTGGTCCAGGTCCCGAGTTGTCCTCTCTCTCACCTTAGCGAGTCGGAATAACTTCTTCTCCCTACCTTTGTTCCTTAGTTCCTCATACAGACGAGCAAAAGCTGTCGTCTTTGCCTCCGTCACTGCCATCTTCGCCTCCTTCCTAGCTACCTTATACCTTTGATTGTTCTCTCTCTTCTCCTCCTTGTCAGTGCTCCCTACTAACCGCAGGTAAGCCGCCTTATTTGCTTCCACTTTACCTTGGACAACTGCATTCCACCACCAATCTCCTTTGTGGCCACCATTGTGGCCCGTAGATATCCCTAACACCTCTCTCGCCGCCTTTCTTATACAGTCCGCCGTCTTATGGAAAATGCTACGAATGTGGAAAATTTGGGCATATTCAAGCTGAATGCCCAAAACTAAAGAGGAATATCTCTAGAGGCTTCAACAAGAACAAATCCTTTGGAAGCTGGAGCGATGAGGATAGCTTTGACCATGAAGAAATAGCAAATCTCTAATTCATGACAACTCTGGAAAATGAAATGAACAAAACTTCAGGATGCTAGACAGATGAAGACGTTTCAGATGACGAGAATGAAAACTGTTTCATGGCACGAGGTGAAACTAGTGAGGTAAGATCTTATGACCGTGAAAGATGTAATGAATTGCAGGATATCCTTGATTCAACCTTGAAAGAGTCTCAAGAAATGATGAATGAACTTAAGAGGCTCACTAGGGAGGTTAAAGACTGGAAACTCAAACATGAAGTATGTGAAATCGAAAATGATGTACTTCAAGAAGAGTTTGAGGATTTGCAAATGCAGCTCAACAACATGCACAAATCCACCAGTCACAGTTCTGTTAGGTCAAACCAGACAACTTACAAGTCAACTGGAAAAGAACCTGCTAGAACCAAGTCAACTAGCTCCAATACCTATGAAAGGCCTATAAACGGGTCTGATGTTAAGTGTCATTATTGTAATAAAAGTGGGAATAAATATTCCTTTTGTCATTTTCGTAAATCAAATGTGTTAGGATGAGTTTGGAAACCAAAAAGTTCTGAACCTAGTAACACTAACCCTCCAGGATCCAGGCAAGCTTGGGTACCTAAAAGAAAGTAATTATCTTGTCTTGCAGGAACACCACAGAGTAAGCCGCAAAGAAAAATGGTATCTAGACAGTGTGTGTTCCAGTCATATGACAGGTGACAAAAACATGTTCAAAGAAGTTACAAAAATTGATGGAGGAAGTGTTAAATTTGGGGATGATTCAAAGGGCAAAATAGTTGGTACTGGAACAATTCCCTTTAATAACAATTATAATATTACTAAAGTTTATCTGGTCGATGGCCTCAACTACAACCTCTTGAGAATAAGTCAACTCTGCGACTCAGGATATGATGTAAAGTTTAAGAAAATAGGATGTGCTATTGAAGACGAATCAGGTAAGATAATTCTTCCAGGAAAAAGGTATGGAAATGTTTATATACTTGAAGGGTTTGAAAAGATAGATGGTCATATTTGCTTATCCTCTATGTCTGATGATCCTTGACTATGACATAAGAGACTTGGTCATGCTAGCATGCATTTGATAGAAAAACTGTCCAAACATGAATTAGTTGTTGGTTTGCCCAAACTGAATTTTTCTAGAACTCATATTTGTGATGCATGTCAAATGGGTAAGCAAACCAGAAATTCTTTCAAAAATAAAGATATAGTGTCTACTTCAAAACCTTTGCAATTACTTCATATGGATTTATTCGGGCCTACTAGAACTGCTAGAATAGGAGGAAAGAGATATGCCTTTGTTATTGTTGATGATTATTCACGTTTCACTTGGGTAATCTTCTTGTCTCATAAGGATGAAACATTAAGAAATTTTGAAGTTTTATGCAAAAGGGTTGAAAGAGAAAGGGGACATTTGATTTCAACAATTCAGAGTGACCATGGAGGAGAATTTGAAAGCAGAGCATTTGAAGATTTTTGTAATGATCAGGGATACACTCATAATTTTTCTGCACCACGCTCACCACAACAAAATGGGGTTGTGAAAAGAAAGAACAGAACCCTCCAAGATATGGCAAGAACCATGCTACTAGAATACTCATTGCCAAACCACTTCTGGGCAGAAGGTGTAAGTACAACATGTCACATCCTCAACCGTTGCCTCATAAGGCCAATACTGAAGAAGACCCCATATGAACTTTGGAAAGGTAAACGTCCAAATATCAGTTACTTCCATCCCTTCGGGAGAAAATGTTTCATTCACAATAATGGTAAGGATAATCTTGGAAAGTTTGATCCAAGAATTGACGAAGATATTTTTCTATGTTATTCATTAAATAGTAGATTTTTTAGAGTCTATAATAAACGTACTTTATGTGTGAAATAATCTGTACATGTTATATTTGATGAAAATAATCTCTTGGTCGAGAAAGGAATTACTACAGGTGATGAAGATCAAACTTAAGAAGCTTAGGATAAAGGCGAATCACAAGAGTCGATTAATACACCGACTGCGACTAAGTCAATTGGTGAAAGTAGGGGCAATATGCCAGATTCACAAATCGAGTTGACTACAAATGCAGTTCGTCCAAATGAATGGAGAAGCGAGCCTGAATATCCTCAGAAATTCATTATAGGAGATCCAAACAAAGGAATGAAAACCAGGGCAGCTCTCAAAAAGAAAGCAAACATCGATTTGATCTCTCAAATTGAGCCAAAAAAGATAGAGGAAGCACTGAAAGATTCAAGCTGGGTGCAAGCCATGCAAGAGGAGTTAGATCAGTTCAGCAAGAATCAATTGTGGAAACTAATACCCAAACCTGATAATGTGTCTGTAATCGGAACAAAGTAGGTGTTTAGGAACAAATTGAACGAAGATGGAAAGGTTAGAAGAAATAAAGCCAGACTAGTTGCTCAGGGCTACTCACAACAGGAAGAAGTCGACTATGATGAAACTTTCGCCCCAGTAGCTCATTTGGAATCTATACGAATTTTTCTAGCATACGCATCTTTTAAATATTTCAGCTGTCACACCTCCTTTTTCCACACCGCGAGGGGGCAAGGGAGTTTTTCCAATTAAAGGACAATCGAAACGAGATTTGTTTATTTATTTCAGAGTCGCCACTTGGGAGATTTAAGGGTGTCCCAAGTCACCAATTTTAATCCCGAATCGAGGAAAAGAATGACTCCATATTACAGTCTGCGTACCAGAAATCCGGATAAGGAATTCTGTTAACCCGGGAGAAGGTGTTAGGCATTCCCGAGTTCCGTGGTTCTAGCACGGTCGCTCAACTGTTATATTTGGCTTGATTATCTGATTTTATACGAAAATGAACTTATGTGCAAATTTTAACTTTTAACCGCTTTTATCATTTATTGTTATTTTTATCAAGAATTGCAACGTTGGGAAAATGTATCTCAAACCACGTTACAATCAATGCACCCGTGGTCGTCGACACACTTTGACTCCGTTGAGATTTGGATTTGGGTCACATCAATGTGCACCCGAGTTTAAGGAAATTAAATTATTAAAGGCACGCCTAAAGCGACTAGCGTATTTATTTTGGGTAGGACCGTGGAATTTTGCTAAACGGTCCACCCCGAAATCTAAGCAATTTGAAAGCAAATCTTTACTGAGGGCCCCGCAATTTTGTACTTTTATTTGCCGAGGCTCATCTCATTCTTATTTTTTTAAAAGGAATTTGCAACGTCATGGACACGCATCTCGAACCACGTCACAATCAATGTACCCGTGATTAGAAACACATTTCGACTCCGTTGAGAATTGGATTTGGGTCACATAAATGTGCACCCGAGTTTAAGAAGGTAAGATTTATTAAGGCGCGTCCTAAAGAGTCTAACGTATTGTTATTTTAGGAAGAGGCCGTGAAGGTTCATTAAACGGCCAAATCCAAAGTCTAGTGAATGGTTATGTATTTTATTGAGGGCCCCGGCGGTTTGTGATTTATTTGGCGAGGCTCGTCTCATTTTTATTTTTAAGGATAAACCTATTAGTGACTATATTTTCTATTAAGTTCGTCTCTAAAATAAAAGAAAATCTCTTAATTATTTACATGCTGAAAACGTAACTTATTAGTTATTAGTTTTAAGGCTAATGCGATTGGAAAATTGCGATCGAGTTTGTACAAAGAAAAACTGCTTTCATTTTTATATTCTATTATTTACTAATGCTAGAACATCAGAGGGATACACAATAATATCAAAGCAGATTAACTATTCTTCAAATAATTTAAACTAGCATTATTAGATGAAGAAATCATACATATGCAACTCCATTACTCATTAATTAATCGACTACATTTTTATACAAAAAGGAAAATTAATATTCAAACACAAATCCGAACAAAAGAATTCAACAGGAACAGGAGCGTGATTAATATTTCATTTTTCGCTTCAAGCCAAGAGTGTACAAATGTGTACCTGGAAACAGCAGTACAAGAACAAAAGAAGTAGGAGTCAACAACAGTAATAACGCGGCAACAACAGGTTCAGCAACACCGCAAAACCAGTAACAACCAGTAGAATGACCCAGTAACATATTGAAAACTCAGCAGTGCAAAAGTGCAATCGCAGTCAAAGCAGAAGAGAGAAAAGATACGAGATGCAGTAGCTTCGGATTTTTGAATAACACTCGAAGAAAAGCAAACAGAATTGTTCGAGTGAAAGTTCAAATTGTCTTTCTCTTTTACTATCACAAACTCTCTCAAGTATAAAAGTATGTCAACTCTCAAGTGTAAAAAATCTGTCAACTCTCCAACCTTTTTTTTTTCTCTCAATGTTCAAAATCTAGTCCCCTTTTTAATGTCAAGAATGACTCTATATATAGCAAGACAAGTCTTCAATTCCCAACCCCAAAATTATTCCCCCAATGGCATGCTTTAGCCCACTATTAAATGTCTTCTTTATTTTAAACTTTGTCCCCCATGCCTACATTAAATAACTAACACATTCCCAACCCATTACAATTTGTCCCCCATGCCTATATTAAAAAAGTACAAGATTCCTCCCCATTATGTTTTGTCTTGTCCCCCATTACATTAAACAAGTACATCAAAAACCCCACCCCATTATATTTATCCCCCATGCTTAACATAAAGAATCAAAATAATGTTCAATTACCAAACTACCCCTACGACCTTATTGCAATTACCATTCTACCCCCGAATGCAATGCAATTTACCAAAACTACCCCTCAGCTCTAAACAAACAAATAATCATAACTCAACCAAAATATAGTCAAGATGACCAATTTCTCAACAATCTCAACAACAAATCATATGAACATGATGAACAACACAAACTCCAAATTAATGGAAATAAATCAACCATATTGGGAACCAATCCTGGTTAATTTAGACCATCAATGGATGAACAAAGAGACAACAATACAAACAACAATATGCATGATTCAAATTAAATTAACAAATCACAAACAAACATAAACTCACATTAAATCACTGAATTTACACATGAACTTCAAACAAAGATGAACATGGATTAAATCTATTTTAAGCAACAAACATGACGGACTCTAACGATTCAAACAACATAAATATTTTCTGGAAAATTCATAACAACATGAAATAAATTGAAGAAATAATTAATTAAATTTCAATTTGAATCTAACAAACATTAAACTAACAAATATTCACTTAAACAACAATACAAACATGAAATAAACATGAAAAACAATTAATTAATCTTTCATTTGGAATCTGAAAATTAATTCAACAAACAACACATGAACATGAACTAAAAATTAATTCAAACGATAAACAACACAAACATTTGTTGATTTTAGATTCGAAAATATCAAAACAAAATACGGACAAAATAAAACTCAAAAACTACTAACCGGATCGAAACGACGAACAACGACCAAACAAACAACGAACTTGACGATGAACTCACTACGTACAGGATCTTGACTCGACAAAAAACCCTCGACCTTTGCCGGACTTTAACCGGACTGCCTTGCGTCGTCAACAACAGTACGATGGTGAGCAACCAAACAGCAGACTCATGGGGTCGTCGACGGCAGTACGCAGCAGCGAAGAAGACGAAACAACGGCGACTGGTTGTGTGCGTGAAGGAGTTCGAGTGAAGCAGAAGCAACAGCTCGATGGGTCTGTTTGGCTTAAGGACGTCGAGCAGCTGTTCGTCGAGGAGGAAGATGAAGCAGTGAAGCTGGTCGACGCAGCAAGCAGAAGCAACTGGTCGACGACGTCCATGGCGGAACGGACTGCTCCCGATGGCAGCATGCGAGCTTGGCCGTGACGAGCAGCGGCGATGGGAGCTTCGAACAACAGCTGACTCGTCGAGGCTGTGTTCGTTTGGTTGTTTGGTTGATATAGAAGCAGCAACGACATAGACGTCGAGCTCAACGAGCTTGAGCTCGACGAGCTTCATCAATGGTGGATAGGGCTGTGGTCATTTGAACGCGAAGGAGGTTGTGTCGTTTGGTGGTGTTTAGACGGGAAGCTGGGCAGCTAGGTCGTGGGGGTGATGAGGAAGGTAAAGGGCAGCCATTGATGCTTGGGGTGGTTTGAGTTTGGGGAAGAAGAAGGTGGAGGGGGGAGGCGGATGGTAGTTTAGGGTTTTTTGTTTTTGTTCTTTTTGTTTTGTTCTTGTGTTTAGACCAAAAAATGAAGAATGGGGTTGGGAATTGGGTTAATGGGGCGTACCAGGTCGACCTGGTCTGAAGTGGACTGGGTCATGGGGAAGATTGGGCAATTATTTGGGCCTGAGGCTTACAATTGAAGAAGTAGCCCAATCCGATTTTTATTTGTATTTTTGTTATCTTTTCTTCTTTTATTTTCTAAAACTAAATTAAGTTATAAAATCGCAAATTAACTCCCAATAACAATTAACGCACAATTAAGTAATAACTAAGCATAAAATTGTATATTTGGACATTAAATGCTAAAAATGCAAAAGATGCCTATTTTTGTAATTTTTAATTTTTGTAAAACTAATTTAATTACTAACAACTGTAGAATTAAATCCTACATGCAAAATGCGACATATTTTTATATTTTTTATTAATTTAACAAATAAGCAAACACAAACAAATACAAATAATTATCCAAAAATATTACAAAAATACACGAAATTGCACACCAAGAAAAATCATTTTATTTTGCATTTTTTTGGGAGTATTTCTCATATAGGGCAAAAATCACGTGCTTACAGCTGCCCCTCTTTGCCCGAAGACACGAAGGGTTTTCGTACAAAGATAAAGCGAGCGATTTTTGCCTATCCGAGTACTCCGTGTGAAGCATTTTTTTTGAAAAAGATTTAACCGAACCTTTGCTTCAAAGGTTTCCTACATATCCCTGGCTAAAGGGGAATCAAGTTAATGTAGTTCGGGAAGTTTTGGTAGCTGGGACTACCGTGGGACTGCAATGTTACTGTTGTTGCATGTTGTTATCACTACTTACCGATCTCCTTATTACACCGTGCTTAAAATAAAACAAGAAGCTAGGCTAGACTGAAATTTGTTCTTGTTGCCTGGCTTTCTTGTCGGTTTTTGCTTCCTCCGGTGCTTTTCTTCCTTGAATTTTGGAATGATACTGGCCCTTTGCTTTTCTGAATACCAGTTTTCATCATTTTGCTTGGTCCGCTAGGGACATGGCTTTCTTTATCAATTCGGCGATTCTTCTGGTGGGTACGACTCTCTTCATCAGACTTATTATGCTGGGCATGATTTAATGTTTACCAGCTGTTTCTTTCACGACGCGTCTTTTCTTCCCTTTGACTCATGCGCCTGAATTTGTGCTGGGACCTCTTGTTGTAACCTTCTGCTTCCCGATGCCGGGGATTTTTATTGTTTACTGCTGGGGATTCCTGTTGTAACCCTCTGTTCTATTGTCTTCCGACTTGATCTCGAAAATGCATGCCTCTGTTATATGGGTGGGCTCCCAACTTCAACACTTGTAATATAAAGACTGAAATGTATGCCTCTGTTATCTGGGCGGGCTCCCAACTTCAACGCTTGAAATGAAAAGACTGAATGTATGCCTCTGTTATCTGGGCGGGCTCCCAACTTCAACACTTGAAAAGTAAAGACTGGAATGTATGCCTCTGTTATCTGGGCGGGCTCCCAACTTCAACACTTGAAAAGTAAAGACTGGAATGTATGCCTCTGTTATCTGGGCGGGCTCCCAACTTCAACGCTTGAAAAGAAAAGACTGAATGTATGCCTCTGTTATTATGGGCGGGCTCCCAACTTCAACACTTGAAAATTAAAGACTGAATGTATTCCTCTGTTATTATGGGCGGGCTCCCAACTTCGACACTTGAAAGTAAAGACTGAATGTATTCCTCTGTTATTATGGGCGGGCTCCCAACTTCAACACTTGAAAAGAAAAGACTGAAATGTATGCCTCTATTATATGGGCGGGCTCCCAACTTCAACACTTGAAAATTAAAGACTGAATGTATGCCTCTGTTATCTGGGCGGGCTCCCAACTTCAACACTTGAAAAGTAAAGACTGGAATGTATTCCTCTGTTATTATGGGCAGGCTCCCAACTTCAACACTTGAAAGAAAAGACTGAATGTATGCCTCTGTTATATGGGCGGGCTCCCAACTTCAACACTTGAAAATTAAAGACTGAATGTATGCCTCTGTTATCTGGGCGGGCTCCCAACTTCAACACTTGAAATAAAAAGACTGAATGTATTCCTCTGTTATTATGGGCGGGCTCCCAACTTCAACACTTGAAAGTAAAGACTGAATGTATTCCTATGTTATTATGGGCGGGCTCCCAACTTCAACACTTGAAAAGTAAATACTGAAATGTATGCCTCTGTTATATGGGCGGGCTCCCAACTTCAACACTTGAAAATTAAAGACTGAATGTATGCCTCTGTTATCTGGGCGGGCTCCCAACTTCAACACTTGAAAAGTAAAGACTGGAATGTATTCCTCTGTTATTATGGGCGGGCTCCCAATTTCAACACCTGAAATGAAAAGACTGAATGTATTCCTCTGTTATCTGGGCGGGCTCCCAACTTCAACACTTGAAATGAAAAGACTGAATGTATTCCTCTGTTATTATGGGCGGGCTCCCAACTTCAACACTTGAAAGTAAAGACTGAATGTATGCCTCTGTTATTATGGGCGGGCTCCCAACTTCAACACTTGAAAATTAAAGACTGAATGTATTCCTCTCGTTATGTAGGTGGGCGCCTGATTTCAACAACTTTTAAAATAAATGCCATTCCTCTCTTCAGGCGGGCTCCTGATTTTAACAAACTTTAAAGCTAAACGCCACTCCTCTCTTCAGGCGGGCTCCTGATTTTAACAACTTTGAAAATAAAATGCCATTCCTTTCTTTAGGTTGACGAGATTTAAACAACTTTTAAAAATAAACGCCACTCCTCTCTTCAGGCGGGCTCCTGATTTCAACAAACAACTTTTTAAAAATAAAATGCCATTCCTCTCTTCAGGCGGGCTCCTGATTTTAACAACAACTTTTAAAATAAACGCCATTCCTCTCTTCAGGCGGGCTCCTGATTTCAACCACTTTGAAATGAAACTTAGGAGGAAATGCATCTCCTATGGGTGAAACTAAAACTTAGGAGGAAATGCATCTCCTATGGGTAAAACTAAAACAAACATAGGAGGAAATGCGGGCTCCTGATTTTAACAACAACTTAGGAGGAAATGCCTCTCCTATGGGTAAAACTAAAACAAACTTAGGAGGAAATGCATCTCCTATGGGTAGAACTCTAAAATTAACTTAGGAGGAAATGCATCTCCTATGGGTAAAAACTAACTTAGGAGGAAATGCGTCTCCTATGGATAAAACTAAACTTAGGAGGAAATGCGTCTCCTATGGGTGAAACTAAACTTTTAGGAGGAAATGCATCTCCTATGGGTAAAACTTAGGAAGTGTAGGAGGAAATGCGTCTCCTATGGGTAAAACTAAAACAAACTTAGGAGGAAATACATCTCCTATGGGTAAAACTCTAAATTTAGGAGGAAATGCATCTCCTATGGATAAAACTAAACTTAGGAGGAAATGCATCTCCTATGGGTAAAATAAACTTAGGAGGAAATGCGTCTCCTATGGGTAAAATAAACTTAGGAGGAAATGCGTCTCCTATGGGTGAAACTAAAACAAACTTAGGAGGAAATGCGTCTCCTATGGGTAAAACTCAAACTTAGGAGAAAATGCATCTCCTATGGGTGAAACTAAAACAAACCTAGGAGGAAATGCGTCTCCTATGGGTAAAACTAAAACAAACTTAGGAGGAAATACATCTCCTATGGGTAAAACTCTAAATTTAGGAGGAAATGCGTCTCCTATGGGAAAACTCTAATGATTCCAAACTAGGAAGTGCGTCTCCTATGCGTGAACCATTCCTTCTTCCTGCTGGGGATTATTTTGATGGGGATGACTTTCCCCTTTTTTCTTATATTCTTTTTATTCTTTTTTATTATTATTATTCTTTTTTTTGTTGCTTTTGCATAGCTTCTTCCTTCGAAGACTACCTCCCTTGAGTTGGACTCCTCGGAACTGCTGGGGGTAACGCTATTGGGGAATTATTTACTTACCTGTCGGGGGGGTAAAATGTTATCAGCTGAGGATAACGTTGTCGAGGATAACACTACTGAGGGATTCTGATTCCTTCAGAACTAGTGCTTCACTGAGCCCAAGCTTCATCCCTTTGCTGGGGAACAACTTCCTCCATTGAAACTTATTATGTTGGGGCAACATTGGTTCTAAGACCACTCCCCTTGAGACTGGCGTTATCTTTGTTTTTCCTCGAATGGGTACCTGACTTCCAGAAAATTTTCTAAATGGAAGGAAAATTTTCTGCCCCAGTTTGATAATATCCCTTGTGCATGCATTTCTGGCATCAATGCCGTTTCCTTTACCTATTTCAAATCAAACAAAATTTGTTAGTTGAAAACATGGTGGTTGGTTGTGATACTCCTACTGGGATGACTTTTCCCTTTCTCCTTCCTTGTTCTGTGCTCCGCCACTTGTTGGGGATGATGCTATTTGCTGGGGATATCCCTCTTTTGTGGCATAGCTCGGAAACTGGCATTTCCCCGACCTTTTGGTCTAGTATGAGTTTACCACACCATTCTCATTGCTCTCCTTGATTTGTCCACGGGCTTCGACATTGAGGTTTATATCCTTTGATTTCGTCAAGGATATCCCTCTTGACACTCGTCGATCCTTTTGTCAATTCCCTTTTGCTGGGGATATCTTTTTTGACACTGGCCTCGCGTTTGTTCCTTGATGACTGTACCACTTGGATGTACTAGTCAGATCTCATCTTGCACAATAGGAAAGCTGATGGCATATTTTGAAGTCAATTCACACTTGTTCTGACCAAACAGACTCTATTTGGGGATTTTTCTATGAAAGGAAAAAAAGATAAAAAGGAACAGAGTAAAAAGACAAAAGAAAAAATGACTCTTTAACAAAAGAAACTATAAATAAAAACCTATCAAATGCAGATACCGACTCTAATGGTCATGACATGTATATGTGGCCTATCTTCCGCCGTTAATCGTCTTTCCAGACCTTCAATTGGCCATTCCCCATCTGATTCCCAACCTTATTCGACTTGTAGTGCCCAAAGGGTTTTCACTATCAAGTCTCTCTCATTTTGGTTTCTCTCTCATCTTTCGTCGCCTTATGGTGCCTGTGAAGGTTTTCACCGATAAGACTCTCTCATTTGTACCACTTTCCAGCTGGGGATTTGGAGTGTTGCCGGTATGACTATTTCTGCTGGAGATTAGAGTCCTTTCTGCTGTAGAACAGAATGTTATGTTCACTGGTAAGACTCTCATTTGTCTGACTTGGCATCTTTTGAAGACTGATCAGAAGGTCTTTCTTTGGACCGTAATGTGGGTTTTAGGATAGGTCTAGAAATAAAGGGCATGAAAGGCTCAAAAAATGCATCAATTTGGGGTTATTAATTACAACCTTCGGAACTAGATTTATTTACAACAAACGCAACCTTTACCCCAGTTTCTTTCTTGGGGATATCTTAATTGATTTTTTTCATTTTTCAAAACTATGACCGAGCCGTGAAGCGCCTACGTATCCTCTTTGAGGAATCAGGTCAAACGTAGTTCTCAATTCCTCTTTTTTCTTATGACTTTCTTTTTGTTTTTGTTATCATTTTTCTTTTCTTTTCTTTTGCTTTCTTTCTTGCTTTTTTTTTTCGTTGCTACTGATTCCGATCGAGGGGTATGAAAGAAAATAAATAAGGCTCAAAAGGGGTAACGAAGGATAAAGTGTTTAGGTAGCATAACAAAATGCCTTCGTCATTCCAGTCTTCAAAACATGCCAAGTGCAAACAACACAATTAAACAATAGATTTATAGTCTCTTCCGATGGTGCTGGACTTGACAATTATATTCAACATCTGTTTGTTCATTTGTCACTTCTAAAGCACCGTTGGGCGACACTCTCATTCTCATTATTATGAACGACCCTCATGCCAATTTAGGCGAATCTTTCTTTAACGGTTTTCTTTGTGTTTAACTTGCCCCAGTTCCACATGACTCGGGCTCCAAATAATCTCAAACCGTTCTTATTTCCTTTAAATGCTTTGATCACCTTCCCAGGGTTTTATGATTAACTTTTAAGATTAGGCCCAAACTGGGTGCGCATGTCATGTCCCTAGAATCAGCATTGAACAAGAATGATAAAAGGACTAAACAAAAAGATGACTGGAAATAATAAAAGACCGGATTTTGTATTAGACTACCGGTGAAATGGTTTAAATAACAAAACAAACAAAACAATCCAGAACAAAATCCTAAAACAAACTGGACAAGACAATATCCGACTCATAACCCTAATAATCCGAACAACAGAAATGACAACAAAATGAGCCACCACAAGCTTCTCTCTTGCTGACCAAGGAACGAAACGTCCTCCCACTTTATCAAAATTAGCATTTTAGCCACTGAGCTTTGCATCAATACTGCCGAGACCATTACCAGCTTCAACCTCATCAACCTCCGTCGGCAAGTTCTCGAGGGGGTTCGAGTGCTCCATGTCACTGTTATTAATCACAACCCGCCCTTCTCGGATCATTTTCTCTACTTCCCTTCTCCAACTATGACAGCTCTCAATGTTGTGCCCTATGACATTGGAGTGGTAGGCGCATCGCGCTGCCGGATCAAAGCTCCTTGCAAGTGGATTTAGAGTACATGCGGGGAGTGGCTCAATCGAGCCAGCATGCCTTAGCCTTTCAAACAGACTGGCATAAGATACCCCGATGGGGGTGAGAGCCTTTCCTCGTTTCAGCAACCTCTTCATTCTTGCATGTTGACAGGGCCGGAAACCTGATCCAGATGGCTTTTGATGGGCTTGTATAGGTGGGTAAGCATTTCGTGGAGTCGGGTCCCTGGGAAGTGAGGTATGGCTTTTGAAGTCACGGGGAAAGAAGTGGTGTTGGGGAGCGGAGAAGCATTGAGGAGTGATGGAGCTACTCGGATAGCTGGGAAAGCTGCCATAAGCGGGTTGGGATGGTGAGTATGGGGGATCTTCCGTTATGGTGTTGGGTGCTTGGGAAATGACAGAGTTCAAGAGGCTTGGCGGTGGAGGGGGTGGTGCTTTTCCAGTTATCCATGCCTGATACATGTCTGCCACATGCTGTCTCAGCATTTTTACTTCTTCTACCAACCCGTTGTTCCGTTCGACCAATTGTTGTCGGTCATCAGTACCGACCCACTCGGTTCTGCGGTTCTGAGCCATTGTCCTTTGACTTTGCTTTGCAGGGAGGAGTTACCACAACCAACCACTTTTCTATATATGAACACAGCAAAGGGAAGCCATCACGTTAGTGTTAGGGCATTTGACAGACAATCATATATAAGAAATACAATGCACCTAAGCAGTTAGACAATTGTGCCCCTCTGAAAATTCTCCCACACTTTCCTTTATTTATTTATTTATTTATTATTATTATTGTTATTATTATATTTTTTATTTTTGTTTTATGGTGGCGGTCGAATCTTATGGAGATTGCCAACGTATCATGACCCCGCATGAATCAGACCTTGCGTAGTTCGGGCCGATAAAAGATAAACAGTAAATAAACATTTTTTTTTGGAATTTCCAACTTTCAAATTAAAACAAACTTGATTGCAAAAGTTTAAAAATTAACTAACAGACTTTTGACAAGACACAACAAACAGCCTCGAAAATCAAACTCAAAACAAACGGCCAGTTCCTTTCCCCGTTTGCCAAATGCAGCCAAACGGCTATTTTTGCAAATGTGGCCCCTTCCAACTTTCACATGAATTTTGAGGCCGGGGAGGATTATTTTATGACACTTTACAAACTTGTCCATTCTTTTACGAAAATAACCTTTCGACAACTGAAAGATACCCTAAGGCTATTTCGGCAAGAACGGTTTAAGACGCGGCTGAAGCTGACTCGGCTTATGACAAAATTTGAACGGTATTCACCTGACCGTTGACTCTTTGTTTTTTTTTCTTTTCAAATTATAATAAAAACCTGGTATTGCAAACACGACCCTTCAGCGCCTCGGGGACGAAGATTTTTAAGGCTGTGCGGGTCCACTGGATAGAAATACTAAACAAGACCCGAAGGTGGCTATTTATGCAAAGTCAGCCTTCCGGCGTCCCTTTCGGGAACATTCGGCTATTTATGACAAAACAACATCACCTGACTTATTTATGACTCTTTTTATCATTTTTTCAAATTAGAAAACTCAATATTGCAAGCACGGCCTTTCAACGTCTCGGGGACGAAGATTTTTAAGGCTGTGTGGGCCAATTGGACTAAATCCAAAACCTGACCCAAAAGGTGGCTGTTTATGCAAAGTCAGCCTTCCGACGTCCCTTTCGGGAACATTCGGCTATTTATGGCAAAACAACATCACATGACTTATTTACGACAAAATTCAATATTTGACATATTATTTGTTTTTTTTATTATTATTAATTATTTGTTTTTGGCTTTTTAGCAAAAGGTGGGGTTGGACCCGATGAGGGTTGCCTACGTATCTCACATCCGGTGAGAATCAAACCCGCGTAGTTCGGGCCAATAAAGAATAAGTAGACGGACTAACTTCTTTTTTTTTTGTGAATTTGTGAAAGAACTACCTTAAAAGAAGAAAGGGAGTTTTTTTTGGATTTTTGATTGATTTTCTTTTTAAAAGAAAGACTTCTAAGATATATATTTTTGAATTTTCATTTGTTTTTTTTATTCTAAAAAAAAGAAAATATTTTTCGAAATTTTAGCTTTAATAAAGAAATGCTTCTAAAAATGTTTTTTGAATTTTGAACTTTCTTTTCAATTTTGAAAGAAGAATCAAAATATTTTCGGATTTTTTTTTAAAAGAAAATATTTTTATTGTTATATTTTTATTTTATTTATTTATTTTAACAAAAAACAATTAAAAAGATTTTCTAAAGAAATCAATAATAGAAAATAGATATATATATATTTTGCAAGTCATATCTTTTTGGAATTTTACTTTGAATTTTCTTGGCAAGACAAATACTCTTTGCAACAAATAAAGATATATATATATTTTGGAAGTAAAGAAAAATACTTTTAATTTTGAATTTTCTTTCGAATTTTTTTTGATTATATATATATATTTTTTGGAACAAATAATAAAATCACGTTCAACGCCCGACTCTTTTTATTTTTATTTTTGGCATTTTCATAAACAAATTAAAAAAACTATTTTAAAAATAAGACTCTTTTTCATTTTCATGGCAAAACAAACTAATGAAAAACAGAACAATGATGATTTTTTTTCTATTTTTCCTTTTAATAAAACAAACTAAACATTTTTTTTTTCTCATTTTCTAAAAATTTCGGCAGAGTTTTGACAGTATTCAGGCATTTGGTTTTATTCGAAAATAAACAATCAATTCCCTAACCGCTATTTCTTTTTTCTTTTTTCCAGTTTCACAATATTCATAATATTCAAACACCGGTCAGCGAGACGAAATAAATGCACAGAAAACAAATAGGATGCATCAGGATGGTCTTTTCATATCAGGTTGCTAGTCCTAGACGGACCCAACCCCTGTGTTGAGTCCCCTAAGTCAAATGCAACGTGATGCAAAATAAGCGTTCCTACTAGGGATCCGGCATGAAGTCACGTTATTCTATGTTCAAAACCTGGGTCGGTGTTCTAGACTGTGTACCCGAGCGGACAACTCGAGCTGAGGAAGGAGCTCCTTTCCGGGAACCAAAAGGCCAGCTGGCTTAGAAACTTTCCGAGCCTCTTTTATTCAGAGTATGACACTAACAGAATAGGGAGTCTCAACCAGTAAGCACATCCCCGGAGCTAAGAAGAGAAAGGTTTCGGCACAATTTATATACAGTTCAAATAATATCAAAGCGGTAAAAGCAGCATTTAGCACATTAGGCTCAAAACATGTAAAAATCAGATAATAAATAAAGCCAAATAATAACAATTATGCTAAGCTCGAATTCTTAACCCTGAACCAGTGGTTCTGGGTCATTAATCCCCAGCGGAGTCGCCAGAGCTGTCACACCTCCTTTTTCCACACCGCGAGGGGGCAAGGGAGTTTTTCAAATTAAAGGACAATCGAAACGGGATTTGTTTATTTATTTCAGATTCGCCACTTGGGAGATTTAAGGGTGTCCCAAGTCACCAATTTTAATCCCGAATCGAGGAAAAGAATGACTCCATATTACAGTCTGCGTACCAGAAATCCGGATAAGGAATTCTGTTAACCCGGGAGAAGGTGTTAGGCATTCTCGAGTTCCGTGGTTCTAGCACGGTCGCTCAACTGTTATATTTGGCTTGATTATCTGATTTTATACGAATATGAACTTATGTGCAAATTTTAACTTTTAACCGCTTTTATCATTTATTGTTATTTTTATCAAGAATTGCAACGTTGTGAAAATGTATCTCGAACCATGTTACAATCAATGCACCCGTGGTCGTCGACACACTTTGACTCCGTTGAGATTTGGATTTGGGTCACATCAATGTGCACCCGAGTTTAAGGAAATTAAATTATTAAAGGCACGCCTAAAGCGACTAGCATATTTATTTTGGGTAGGACCGTGGAATTTTGCTAAACGGTCTACCCCGAAATCTAAGCAATTTGAAAGCAACTCTTTACTGAGGGCCCCACAATTTTGTACTTTTATTTGCCGAGGCTCATCTCATTCTTATTTTTTAAAAGGAATTTGCAACGTCATGGACACGCATCTCGAACCACGTCACAATCAATGTACCCGTGATTAGAAACATATTTCGACTCCGTTGAGAATTGGATTTGGGTCACATAAATGTGCACCCGAGTTTAAGAAGGTAAGATTTATTAAGGCGCGTCCTAAAGAGTCTAACGTATTGTTATTTTAGGAAGAGGCCGTGAAGGTTCATTAAACGGCCAAATCCAAAGTCTAGTGAATGGTTATGTATTTTATTGAGGGCCCCGGCGGTTTGTGATTTATTTGGCGAGGCTCGTCTCATTTTTATTTTTAAGGATAAACCTATTAGTGACTATATTTTCTATTAAGTTCGTCTCTAAAATAAAAGAAAATCTCTTAATTATTTACATGCTGAAAACGTAACTTATTAGTTATTAGTTTTAAGGCTAATGCGATTGGAAAATTGCGATCGAGTTTGTATAAAGAAAAACTGCTTTCATTTTTATATTCTATTATTTACTAATGCTAGAACATGAGAGGGATACACAATAATATCAAAGCAGATTAACTATTCTTCAAATAATTTAAACTAGCATTATTAGATGAAGAAATCGTACATATGCAACTCCATTACTCATTAATTAATCGACTACATTTTTATACAAAAAGGAAAATTAATATTCAAACACAAATCCGAACAAAAGAATTCAACAGGAACAGGAGCCTGATTAATATTTCATTTTTCGCTTCAAGCCAAGAGTGTATAAATGTGTACCTGGAAACAGCAGTACAAGAACAAAAGAAGTAGGAGTCAGCAACAGTAATAACGCGGCAACAGCAGGTTCAGCAACACCGCAAAACCAGTAACAACCAGTAGAATGACCCAGTAACAGATTGAAAACTCAGCAGTGCAAAAGTGCAATCGTAGTCAAAGCAGAAGAGAGAAAAGATACGAGATGCAGTAGCTTCGGATTTTTGAATAACACTCGAAGAAAAACAAACAGAATTGTTCGAGTGAAAGTTCAAATTGTCTTTCTCTTTTACTATCACAAACTCTCTCAAGTATAAAAGTATGTCAACTCTCAAGTGTAAAAAATCTGTCAACTCTCCAACTTTTTTTTTTCAATGTTCAAAATCTAGTCCCCTTTTTAATGTCAAGAATGACTCTATATATAGCAAGACAAGTCTTCAATTCCCAACCCCAAAATTATTCCCCCAATGACATGCTTTAGCCCACTATTAAATGTCTTCTTTATTTTAAACTTTGTCCCCCATGCCTACATTAAATAACTAACACATTCCCAACCCATTACAATTTGTCTTCCATGCCTATATTAAAAAAGTACAAGATTCCTCCCCATTATGTTTTGTCTTGTCCCCCATTACATTAAACAAGTACATCAAAAACCCCACCCCATTATATTATCCCCCATGCTTAACATAAAGAATCAAAATAATGTTCAATTACCAAACTACCCCTCCGACCTTATTGCAATTACCATTCTACCCCCGAATGCAATGCAATTTACCAAAACTACCCCTCAGCTCTAAACAAACAATTAATCATAACTCAACCAAAATATAGTCAAGATGACCAATTTCTCAACAATCTCAACAACAAATCATATGAACATGATGAACAACACAAACTCCAAATTAATGGAAATAAATCAACCATATTGGGAACCAATCCTGGTTAATTTAGACCATCAATGGATGAACAAAGAGACAACAATACAAACAACAATATGCATGATTCAAATTAAATTAACAAATCACAAACAAACATAAACTCACATTAAATCACTGAATTTACACATGAACTTCAAACAAAGATGAACATGGATTAAATCTATTTTAAGCAACAAACATGACGGACTCTAACGATTCAAACAACATAAATATTTTCTGGAAAATTCATAACAACATGAAATAAATTGAAGAAATAATTAATTAAATTTCAATTTGAATCTAACAAACATTAAACTAACAAATATTCACTTAAACAACAATACAAACATGAAATAAACATGAAAAACAATTAATTAATCTTTCATTTGGAATCTGAAAATTAATTCAACAAACAACACATGAACATGAACTAAAAATTAATTCAAACGATAAACAACACAAACATTTGTTGATTTTAGATTCGAAAATATCAAAACAAAATACGGACAAAATAAAACTCAAAAACTACTAACCGGATCGAAACGACGAACAACGACCAAACAAACAATGAACTTGACAATGAACTCACTACGTACAGGATCTTGACTCGACGAAAAACCCTCGACCTTTGCCGGACTTTAACCGGACTGCCTTGCATCGTCAACAACAGTACGATGGTGAGCAACCAAACAGCAGACTCATGGGGTCGTCGACGGCAGTACGCAGCAGCGAAGAAGACGAAACAACGGCGACTGGTTGTGTGCGTGAAGGAGATCGAGTGAAGCAGAAGCAGCAGCTCGATGGGTCTGTTTGGCTTAAGGACGTCGAGCAGCTGTTCGTCGAGGAGGAAGATGAAGCAGTGAAGCTGGTCGACGCAACAAGCAGAAGCAACTGGTCGACGACGTCCATGGCGGAACGGACTGCTCCCGATGGCAGCGTGCGAGCTTGGCCGTGACGAGCAGCGGCGATGGGAGCTTCGAACAACAGATGACTCATCGAGGCTGTGTTCGTTTGGTTGTTTGGTTGAGACAGAAGCAGCAGCGACATAGACGTCGAGCTCAACGAGCTTGAGCTCGACGAGCTTCATCAATGGCGGATAAGGCTGGGGTCGTTTGAACGCGAAGGAGGTTGTGTCGTTTGGTGGTGTTTGGACGGGAAGCTGGGCAGCTAGGTCGTGGGGGTGATGAGGAAGGTAAAGGGAAGCCATGGATGCTTGGGGTGGTTTGAGTTTGGGGAAGAAGAAGATGGAGGGGGGAGGCGGATGGTAGTTTAGGGTTTTTTATTTTTGTTCTTTTTGTTTTGTTCTTGTGTTTAGACCAAAAAATGAAGAATGGGGTTGGGAATTGGGTTAATGGGGCGGACCGGGTCGACCCGGTCTGAAGTGGACTGGGTCATGGGGAAGATTGGGCAATTATTTGGGCCTGAGGCTTACAATTGAAGAAGTAGCCCAATCCGATTTTTATTTGTATTTTTGTTATCTTTTCTTCTTTTATTTTCTAAAACTAAATTATAAAAGTACTTAAATTATTATTAAGAACTAAATTAAGTTATAAAATCGCAAATTAACTCCCAATAATGATTAACGCACAATTAAGTAATAACTAAGCATAAAATTGTATATTTGGACATTAAATGCTAAAAATGCAAAAGATGCCTATTTTTGTAATTTTTAATTTTTGTAAAACTAATTTAATTACTAACAACTGTAGAATTAAATCCTACATGCAAAATGCGATATATTTTTATATTTTTTATTAATTTAACAAATAAGCAAACACAAACAAATACAAATAATTATCCAAAAATATTACAAAAATACACGAAATTGCACACCAAGAAAAATCATTTTATTTTGCATTTTTTTGGGAGTATTTCTCATATAGGGAAAAAATCACGTGCTTACACCTAAAAGAAAGTAATTATCTTGTCTTGCAGGAACACCACAGAGTAAGCCGCAAAGAAAAATGGTATCTAGACAGTGTGTGTTCCAGTCATATGACATGTGACAAAAACATGTTCAAAGAAGTTACAAAAATTGATGGAGGAAGTGTTAAATTTGGGGATGATTCAAAGGGCAAAATAGTTGGTACTGGAACAATTCCCTTTAATAACAATTATAATATTACTAAAGTTTATCTGGTCGATGGCCTCAACTACAACCTCTTGAGAATAAGTCAACTCTGCGACTCAGGATATGATGTAAAGTTTAAGAAAACAGGATGTGCTATTGAAGACGAATCAGGTAAGATAATTCTTCCTGGAAAAAGGTATGGAAATGTTTATATACTTGATGGGTTTGAAAAGATAGATGGTCATATTTGCTTATCCTCTATGTCTGATGATCCTTGACTATGACATAAGAGACTTGGTCATGCTAGCATGCATTTGATAGAAAAACTGTCCAAACATGAATTAGTTGTTGGTTTGCCCAAACTGAATTTTTCTAGAACTCATATTTGTGATGCATGTCAAATGGGTAAGCAAACCAGAAATTCTTTCAAAAATAAAGATATAGTGTCTACTTCAAAACCTTTGCAATTACTTCATATGGATTTATTCGGGCCTACTAGAACTGCTAGAATAGGAGGAAAGAGATATGCCTTTGTTATTGTTGATGATTATTCACGTTTCACTTGGGTAATCTTCTTGTCTCATAAGGATGAAACATTAAGAAATTTTGAAGTTTTCTGCAAAAGGGTTGAAAGAGAAAGGGGACATTTGATTTCAACAATTCAGAGTGACCATGGAGGAGAATTTGAAAGCAGAGCATTTGAAGATTTTTGTAATGATCAGGGATACACTCATAATTTCTCTGCACCACGCTCACCACAACAAAATGGGGTTGTGAAAAGAAAGAACAGAACCCTCCAAGATATGGCAAGAACCATGCTACTAGAATACTCATTGCCAAACCACTTCTGGGCAGAAGGTGTAAGTACAACATGTCACATCCTCAACCGTTGCCTCATAAGGCCAATACTGAAGAAGACCCCATATGAACTTTGGAAAGGTAAACGTCCAAATATCAGTTACTTCCGTCCCTTCGGGAGAAAATGTTTCATTCACAATAACAGTAAGGATAATCTTGGAAAGTTTGATCCAAGAAGTGACGAAGATATTTTTCTATGTTATTCATTAAATAGTAGATTTTTTAGAGTCTATAATAAACGTACTTTATGTGTGAAATAATCTGTACATGTTATATTTGATGAAAATAATCTCTTGGTCGAGAAAGGAATTACTACAGGTGATGAATATCAAACTTAAGAAGCTCAGGATAAAGGCGAATCACAACAATCGATTAATACACCGACTGCGACTAAGTCAACTGGTGAAAGTAGGAGCAATATGCCAGATCCACAAATCGAGTTGACTACAAATGCAGTTCGTCCAAATGAATGGAGAAGCGAGCCTGAATATCCTCAGAAATTCATTATAGGAGATCCAAACGAAGGAATGAAAACCAGTGCAGCTCTCAAAAAGAAAGCAAACATCGGTTTGATCTCTCAAATTGAGCCAAAAAAGATAGAGGAAGCACTGAAAGATTCAAGCTGGGTGCAAGCCATGCAAGAGGAGTTAGATCAGTTCAGCAAGAATCAAGTGTGGAAACTAATACCCAAACCTGATAATGTGTCTGTAATCGGAACAAAATAGGTGCTTTAGGAACAAATTGAACGAAGATGGAAAGGTTAGAAGAAATAAAGCCAGACTAGTTGCTCAGGGCTACTCACAACAAGAAGAAGTCGACTATGATGAAACTTTCGCCCCAGTAGCTCATTTCGAATCTATACGAATTTTTCTAGCATACGCATCTTTTAAAGATTTCAGGCTGTTCCAAATGGATGTTAAAAGCACTTTTTTAAATGGATTCATCGATGAAGAAGTATTTGTGAAACAATCTTCAGGCTTTGAAGATTCAAAATTCCCATCCCATGTATACAAGCTCACTAAAGCACTATATGTGTTAAAACATGCTCCACGTGCCTGGTATGATAGGCTAAGTACCTTTCTTATTGATCATGGCTTTACAATAGGTAAA
This sequence comes from Nicotiana tabacum, assembly GCF_000715075.1. Lineage (NCBI taxonomy): Eukaryota > Viridiplantae > Streptophyta > Magnoliopsida > Solanales > Solanaceae > Nicotiana > Nicotiana tabacum. The sequence goes on along the minus strand of NC_134097.1, from coordinate 154,570,764 downwards.
ATTGATACTACCATGTTTATTAAATGATCATCAGAAGGTAACATCATTATTCAAATTTATGTTGATGACATTATATTTGGTAGTGCTAACCCTCTTATGTGCAAGGAATTTTCAAATCTTATGCAAAGCGAATTTGAAATGAGTATGATGGGTGATCTCGTATTCTTCCTTGGGCTATAAATTCAATAATCTGAAGAAGGAACCTTCATATGTCAGACCAAATACACAAAAGAGCTAATTCAAAAATTTGGTATGAGCAATGCAAAATCAATTGGCACTCCAATGAGCCCCTCTACGAATCTAGACAAAGATGAACAGGGCACTCCTGTTGATGAAACCAAATATCGTGGAATGATTGGATCACTACTGTATCTGACAGCAAGTCGACTAGACATCATGTTCAGTGTATGTAAATGTACCAGGTTTTAGTCAGCCCCCAATGAGTCACATGTGACTACTGTAAAGATAATCATTCGATATCTCATTGGAACTGTATCTCATGGATTATGGTATCCTCTCTCTAACTCTTTTAAATTAGAAGGTTTTTCAGATGCTGACCTTGCAGGTGATAAAGAGGATAGAAAAAGCACAAGCGGTACATGTCAATTACTAGGAAATGCATTAATATCCTAGAATAGTAAAAAGTAAGCATCAGTCACATTGTCCACTACAGAAGCTGAATACATTGCTATTGGACAATGTTGCGTACAACTACTATGGATGTCTCATCAATTTGCTGACTATGAACTTTCGTTTAAGCCTATACAAATTTTTTGTGACAATTCTAGTGCTATTTGTCTTTCAAAAAATCTTGTGCATCATTCTAGAGCAAAGCATATAGATATTAAGCATCATTTCATTAGAGATCGTATTCTTAAGGGAGACATAAAAATATCTTTTGTTGGAACTTCTGCTCAACTAGTTGATATTTTTACTAAGCCTTTATTAGAAGAGAGATTTTGTACTTTAAGAAATTTACTTGGTATTATATGCACTTCTAATAACTCTTAGGACCTATGTGCTCAGTTAATTTATTTGCTATAATTGTCTTTTTCCCATGCTTTAATTACGCCTCCATTTTTTCCCTCTCTTTTCACTTCTTTCACATCAGTTCGCAGTTCAAAGATGGAAAGCCAATCATCACGTCTTCTCAACTGACAACTTTTCCTTTCCTGTACTCAACCATCAAAACCCTCTTCTTAAGACAGAAAACCCTTTCAATCACTCTCATCTCCATCTCTTCTCCAAAAGTTTCAATCAAAGCTCTTTCTCTACAATGGCGAAACACTCCAAAAATCCCTCTGCTTACACCAAAAAGAGCACCCTTTCCAAAGCAAAAACCCCTTCTGCACCCCCTGAACAAGTAGACCTAGGGTTTTGATCACTCTGAAGGCTTCGCCTCATCTCAGGGAGATTTTTCTGAACACTCACAACTTTTAGGAGAAAAGGCTTTAGGCAAGCGACCCATGGAAGAACCCCCTATTTCGTCCACTCAAAAGAAATCAAAGGTTGATTTCTATGCCTCTCTTTAATCTAACCTAAATTTCTGGGATTTCCCAAATATGGATCTTTTTATTGCTCTAAAAGACAAACCCATTACTCATGGAAGGATTTTCGATCTTGATAACATGGAAGCCCTTAATTATAAGGTCAAAGAACTTTTTGTTTATCAAGGGTGGACAAAGTTCTTCTCTATTCCTCTGCCTAAGGTATATGAATCCCTGGTCAAAATGTTTTATACAAATCTTCATTCTAGTAAACCTGATAGGTTGGAATCTCTAGTGCTAGGTAAGCACATTGTTCTTGATTGTGCCCTGTTTGACTCACTTTTTCAGTGTTGTTGTTTTGGTTTTCCTACTTTGTTTAAAAACATTTGGCCTGATGACTTCAAAATTACTTTTGACCAAGCCAAACAGTGTATTGCTGAGTGTCCCTCTGAATCCCTTCCAAACCAACTAGGTCCCAGTGATGTCAGTTTCGAAACTCGAGTTCTGACCCACATTGTGGCAACCACTTTGCTTCCCCATACTGTCTCCTTTTCAATCTTCTCTCAAAGAGACACATTCTTTGTCTATTGCCTTGCAACCAAACTCAAAATCAAGCTTTCCTCCTGGGTTATCAATTTCATGATCGAGAGTGCTGGAGATCCCACTAGTCTACCCTATGGCATTGCAATCACTCATATTCTGGAAGCCCATCAAATTTCCCTGTCCAACCATCCTTTCATCACTGTCTCCAAGTCCTACAATTCTAGAGCCTTTGCTAGTATAGGCTATGTGAATATCAAGGGATCCTGGGTTAAAAAGAGCGAGAGTGAAGCAAAGTAGGCCCCTGTAGAACCCAAACCTTCAACCTCTGTTCCTCCACTTAATCTTGACAGTTCTAAGCTTAGTGAAAAGCTTCGTGCTATTAACTCTCAACTCTCTGAAATCAAGAACCTTCTCACAGCTACTCAGTCTACTATTGGTGACATTCATGCTATTTCCAAATAAACAAGGTTTGACGTGTCCAAAATTAGAGTTGTTATTCTCAGAGTGAGGCAGAATGTTGTCAAAGCTTTCAGGGAGATTCATGACAGGTTGGATAGTGTGAGCGTCTCTGCGAATGCAAGCTTCGAACAGTTAAAGGAGGCCATCTGCAACACCTTTACCTATTTCCTACGCCGCTAGTGTGGTTGTTTTAAGACAATTTGTTTTATGTTGGTTTTGGGTTGTGTTTTCAGCCTTAGGATGACTTTTATTTTTTTGCTGTGCTTCTTTTATGGGCTGTCTTCCAGCCGTTGGATATTCACTTTACCTCCTTAGTTTTAATGATATCTCTTTAGTTCTCGTCTTATTCCCTCTTTGCTGATGACAAAAAGGGGGAAAAAATCTATATTGTCCAGGTAACATCTGTATTTTTACAGGTATAACGGAGAAGTCGACTTGGTCATAGTCTAGTTGACTGCATACATTGAGGGGGAGTATCATGGACTAGTCAAGTCAATTGCATACATTGAGGGGGAGTAAAACACAGGGAAGTCAACTGGTGTTTACTTCTTTTTATTACTATATTATTTTGCCATAATCAAAAAGGGGATATTGCTAGATCCAGTTTTAATGATGCAAATAATATACATGTGAAAGGAAATCAATTACAAGAAGTCAAGAAGATACCACAAGAATGCTGGAGTCAATCATGATGAATAAGGGAAGAAATTAATTGGCAAAGATTACCATACAATCAACAAATTTGGACAACTAAGGAAAGGACTCGCAAATCTGGACGGAATCCAATCAGCAAAGAGCAACGTTGGAGAGAATCAAGAAAGCCTTAAGTTAAGGCACAAATCAGGGGCATCATCCCTAAATATTGAAAGTTATGAGAAGATTGGTATGCGACTAAGTTTAGAAAGACAAACAATCAAGGAGCAAGTCTTCACTCGTATCTCTGCTGAAGGAAGGAAATCAAGGAGAAGCAACGACTTACTATCTTATTCTTGGAAAGAATAAATTTCTTTCCAAGGATCAAATCTCTTGGGTTGTCAAGCCTCTACCATGCATCAGAGTATTTATATCCCGCCTTAAAACCTAGTCTGATATACTTTGATCGAACCAAAATCATTCTTTTTATTCTACTGCAAACAAACATTGTAGTTCACTAAGATCTGTTGTGTAACATGTCAGGGAAAGAAAGAGAGCATAACACTAGTGAGGCATTGTATCAAAAACAAGTGCTAGAGAAACTGTGTACAAATTCACTACAACTGTACTCGGAGCACATCCGAATGACCTCAAATTTTGCACACACGTCTAAAAAGATATCACGAACCTACTCCAACTTCCTGACTTCCATGGTGTTACTTGGAAGCTATAATGAATAATGGTGGCAGTAGGATTAGTAAGAACTTTAGTTTTTCGTTCTTAGTTGCTCATGGTGGCATTAGGATGTCTTGTTATCACTTTTGGTTGTATGTTCTGTGGTTATAATATGGCATCCCTTTGTCTAATGTAATGCACACTTTGACAGTTGGTTTATGTGTTGGTAACAACTTATATGTACGTTGATCGTACTTGTGTTTGGTTAATATATGAATAATATCGTTTGGTATCTTAATATGCATGGTTCTTGGTATTTAGCTAGCATTAGCACCATGCTTTCTTCAACTGGTAATAATGTATACTCATGGTTGTCTCGCACTAGCTTACAGTCTCTATGCTGGTGATAAAGGATGCGAACATTATCAAGGAGATTAACGTCTTATATTCAGTTGGAAAACTCTATTATATTGCATTAAGGTGCAGATCTAGACGACATATTTTATATTCGTAGAAATTATTATTGATATCCATATTCCAAAATTATAAATTTTTAGTGACATCCATATTCTTGGTATCTCTGACAAAGAAGCCAATTTCATCTTTTCTATATTTTTCATGCTCGCCCATCAATTGTACCGTGTTATATTTTTATATATGATTGCTTTTTTAGTAAATATTTAAGTCCTATGTTTCTAATTTTTTGTAAGTTTTTCTTCGTTCGTTTTTTATTTCCAAAACAATAAATATATTCACAAAAAAAGACATGCCAAACACTAATATTTATCATGTAATATACATATAACGTTTATAATTTAAATATCGTACTTATAAAATACAATGAGAATGCCCTTCAACTTGACTTGCAATTACATACTTGAATTGACAATTATGTAGAAAATCACAAGAACATTTGCGGCCTCCCATATATTGTCACTCACAACCAGGCTCTCGGCCTTACTTAGTCATCACTCTCCAGTCTCACACACACGGCTCACAATGTCATGATACTAGCCCGAACAATGATATGATGTGCCAAATAACAATAATCGAGACTAAGGCATGATATATAATGCATGAACAAGACTGAGTACAGATATCAAAAAAGATAATGATATGACAGCAAGAAATGACCTCCCGGGTCTCAACAGTATCGGCATGAAGCCCTAATAGGATATCTAGCATGTTTTCACAATACATTTACCAAATCACATGATAGAAACACGGATAACAACAAGAAAAAGTCACTAAGCGGTGCCATGGAATGATCCAAGCCGCAATTCTCACGGTGCACACCCACACGCCCGTCACTTGGCATTTCCGTCACCTCAATAGTAATCATAGAATACATAGTTCGGGGTTTCGAACCCTCAGAACCAAGTTTGGAAGCGTTACTTACCTCAAACCAAGCCAAACTCTAGTCCGCGATGCCCTTGCCTCTCGATTCGGCCTTCAGATGCCCCGAATCTAACCAAAATCAGAATCATAACTGTGAGCACCTAATTTTTGCCCTACATGAAAATAACTCTTAAAAATAGACCAAAATAATTTTAATTGATTTTTAGAAGTATTTCTTTATTTAGTTGCATTTCATGCATTTTTAATATTTTAAAAATCATAGAAAATTTATAAAAATTGTCACATTTTAGTTTCATGCCGTCTTAGGTTTAATTTGCATTTAGGAATTAATTACATTGCTAAGTACATCATTTAGATAACTAAAAATATAAAAATGCATTCTTAGGTTAGTCAATTAATTAGGCAAAATAGATAAATAATTTGGCCATACAAATTAGATTAAACTAAATTAGAGTTTAAAATGGCTAACATTGCAAAAATAAAAAAAAAGAAAGAAAGGTTTTGATTTGGTCTTGTTTTAAATCTGAGCTAAAACCATTTTTATGGTCCAATTCCCTCAAAATTCATCCAAATTCCTTCAAGCCCAAAGCCCAATACCCATTTCGCTTCCCTTAAATTCCTAAACCTAGACACAAAATAAGATAATTGTTATAAATATATTATATTATGGATGTTCATTTAGTACTCCGTTGTAAATAATCTTCCTGAAGAAGCTTATCCATATGGGACTCCACCGTAAATATGTTTATCTATTTAGTACTCTATTGGAAATAAGCTTCCTGAAGAAGCTTATCACTTCGGTACCCGGTTATGGATAAACATTACTCTAGGTAGAAGATTATCCATACCGGGTATAATAAGCTTATCCATTCAGTACTCCGTTATGGATAAACATTGCTCTCAGTAGAAGATTATCCATATATGGTATAGTAGCAGCTTACACAGCAGCTTGCAGTAGCAGCTTACACAGCAACTTGCAGTAGCCGCTTACACAGCAGCTTGCGTAGCAGCTTACACAACAGCTTGTAATAGCAGCTTACACAGCAGCTTGTAGTAGCAGCTTACACAGCAGCTTACACAATAGCTTCCTTTCTTCTATAAATAGAAGAGATTTCAGTTCATTATGTACATCAGTTTGAATTCGAATAATATATCAGTTTCTCTCTATACTTGTCTTTACTTTATAACACGTTATCAGCACGAGACTCTGCCATCTCGAGCAAATATTTTGAAAGTATCTGAGGTAAGAACTTTCTTTTCCTAAATAATGTCAAATCTTTCTAAACTTGAATTTGTAGCCCTGGATATATCGGGCAAAAGCTACATGTCTTGGGTGCTTGATGCTGAAATTCATCTTGATGCGATGGGTCTGGCAGACACCATCAAAGACAAAAATCAGGCATCAAACCAAGACCGTGCCAAAGCAATGATATTCCTACGCCATCACCTTGATGAGGGCCTGAAAATGGAATATCTTACTGTTAAAGATCCAGTCATACTGTGGAATAATTTGAAAGATAGATATGACCACCTGAAGATGGTCGTTCTTCCACAGGCACGATATGATTGGACTCATCTAAGGCTACAAGATTTTAAATCTATCAGTGAGTATAATTCTGCTATGTTCAGAATTTTTTGCCAATTGAAGTTATGTGGTGATAATATTACTGATCATGATATGTTGGAGAAAACTTTCACCACTTTTCATGCCTCGAATATGCTCCTGTAGCAGCAATATCGAGAGATGGGATTTAAAAGGTATTCTGAACTTATCTCACATCTTCTTATAGCCTAGCAACATAATGGGCTATTAATAAAAAATCATGAAAGCCGACCTACTGGTTCTTGTCCATTCCCTGAAGTGAATGAGACGAACTTCCACTAGGCTAAACGTGGAAAAGGTCATGGCCCTAGTCGTGGTCATGGTCGTGGTCGGGAAAGGAACTCTAATCATGGTAATAATAATGCACCAAAGAACACTCCTCACCACCAGCAGTGGAAAAGGAAGGAACAAAAGCATGAAGCTGTGCAAACACCAAATGCAGAAAATGCATGCTATAGATGTGGAGAAAAAGGGCACTGGTCACGTACCTGTCGTACGCCAAAGCACCTGGTTGAGCTTTATCAAGCCTCCCCAAAGAAGACAGAGAAAAATGCTGAAGCAAATTTTATTTCTGAAGATAATTTAGACTTCATGCATTTGGATGTAACTGATTACCTTACACTCCCAGAAGGAGAAACAAGTCATGTAATCGGTGGTGAATCTGTAGAAATGTAAATATTTTAATTTTTGTTATTTGTAATAAATAGTATGGTTATGTAATTGTTGTACATAAAGAAAAATTATGATTTGATAATGATGTTTACTATAATATATCTTGTTTATGTCATTTTGAAGAATATGGATAACATTATTAGATCAACTTAAACTCTAGCAGAGTTTGCAAGAAATATACAACCACAAGAAGTGGTTATATTTCGTATATCTCATTGTAATTATATTTTGTTAACTACCAGAAGTGGTATATGCCTATGATCACCAGAAGTGATAATTTAGGCTTTCTATGGTTACAATTGAAGATAAGCTACATAAATATTCTCTATATTAAATGCACGCCTCGATTTGCTCCTAAAGTATTAAATATTTTAAAAGAGGTTGAGGCATCACAATTTGATGTGATTAATGCGCATTCAGATAATTATGTTCGATTTCCTGAAGGATGAGAACTTTTGATAATATTAATCCATTCCCTAAAGTGAATGTGACAATAATAATTAGTCGGGTAAATATGAACGCGCTCTTGATGTGAATACATTACAATTCACCTCCAGAAGAGTTAATATAATTGAGAGAATATATACTCAATATTTCGTATTTTAAATTTGCTCCTGAAGAAGTAACACAATTGAAATTGTCTCATGAAGTGGAAAAATATTATGAAGAGGAGTTTTCGTGTGCTTAAACAATTGTTTTACATTGTTTATTTGATCGCGATTTTCTCTCATGACACCAGCAGTGTCTGAGCAATATTTGATAGTACAAAATGTATCAACAACTCCTGAAGAGCTAAATGTTTGCCTAAAGAATACATGACACCAGTAGTACCAGATAAATATTAGATTGTGGATAATAAATGAAGGCTCTCGAAGAGCTTATATACAAATATGTCATTCATATTATATGATTATGGTCAAAACACATGTTGTAGTAAACCTGGAGTTTACTAATACAAATGACTATCATATTGAGACTACAAATGATTGAAAGATTGATAATCTTCATGTTTCCACAATCATAGGGTGTAAAATAATATGTATGTGAGAAGTTACCCGCCTTATTCTTTAATTTGTACTATATCATGTATCACAGTAAACCAAAAGTTTACTAAAGCAAAAGTTTATGCCATAGTAAACCAGAAGTTTACTAAGAGATAGCACATGACATGATAAACTTGAAGTTTTCATTTGCCATTTTTAAATGAGCTATTTGAGAATTCAGATAAGCATATACTAAAGAACTAGAAGATTCTTCAGGAATTCTCATGTGTTGCTTGTTCTCATAATGAATTGATTATACCAGCTAAAGTTGGGACTAAGACCCCTAATTCTGAAATATATAAAAGGTGAATATGGGCCCGTTCACCTATCATGTGAACCACTTATAAGTGCATATATGAGATGGTTACATGTATAATTATTGTCAACCTGTAGTTTGGCATTTGGAATTGCTTTTCTCGATTAAGAGCATAATTTTCAGATTATGAAATCAAGACAGTTCATCTTGATAATGCTGGTTTATATCCAAGCTGGTTTAGCATTGAATACCTCCTATTAATGGCTAAACCATTGCTTATGAGAACAAAGCTTCATGTGTTGGTCTAAGATTTTCTAAATTGCATATAACAACACTTGTATGCATCAGATCAACAATATATGATAAGCCCTCCCTTCACAATTGGTTTAGGATCAGAAACCAAATATTTTTACTATCTTTTGTTGTGTGGTATATGATTAATTTCTCTACCATAATACACAAAGATATGTTTCCCAAAAATGATTGGGGATATATGTTAGTTTTTCTAACATTTGGGGGATGGAATAAACAGTTGAAAAATATGCTATATGAATCGAATTATCATGATCCTCACTTAGAAGATAATTCAAGTCGAATGCCAGAAGCATTTGCTGATCCAAATTAAATATCATATTTCAGCTGCAAATGCTACTATTAAAATTAAAGTCCCTCAAGGATAGAGTTTACTGTACGCATGAAGCGTGGTAGACCAATCGGTTCCAAAGGTAACAATCCTTGAAAAATAGTAGGAGCTAATGATCAAAATGAGGAGGAAATAAGCTCTAGAAGAGCCCACGACATAACATTTCATGAAACTCCCGAAAAAGTTCAGGTACCTGAAAATAAAGAAAGTGATGAGATCTCCACAAGTTATGTCGCTTCGGAACTGACACAAAATGATCGTCGACGATATATTTAATACAATATAGTGCACAATATTGTAAAAGATTGTGAGGATCGGACTAGCAGTCCAGACACTTGAAGATGTCATACCATTTAGATACATGTCTTAACCTATATGACTTATTTGGCTAAATCTATATGAAGATCCTTGAAGAATTGAAAATGCCCGAAGCATATAATTCAAAGTCTTGAGAAATATACTCGATCAAATTATAAAGATCTTTGTACGATTTAAAGCAATCTGTGCGCGTGTGGTATAATCGCCTGAGTAAATATTTGCTGAAAGAAAGTTACATAAATTATGTTATTTGTCCATTTATTTTTATAAAGAAAATGTCATCAAAACTTGTTACACTTGCTGTTTATGTTGGTGACATAAATCTTATTGGAACTCCGGAAGAGCTCCAAGAGGGTCTTAAAAATACTTTTACATGAACAAAGTGTACCCATTAAGTACACCAATGAATATTCAATCACTTGAAGTGAATAAGGATCCGTTCCAACCTCTAGAAGAGGATGAGGAGCTCCTTGGTCCTGAAATACTCTATCTCGGTGTAGATGATGCACTTATTTATCTTGCTAATGCTAACAAAAGTGGTGCAGATCGTATTGGTAATGCAGATGCAGGTTATTTATCCGATACCCATAAAGTTCGATTTCAAACCGGCAAGCAGGGAGCGCATATGATTGAGATCAGTGATTCATTCGAGAAACATGTGGGTTAGAATGCGATAAAAGACCCACAATATTATACAGAGACAATGTTTCATGCATAGCGCTATTAAAGGGAGGATTTATAAAAGGAGATAGAACGAAGAACATTTCACCAGAATTATTCTACATACATGATCTTCAGGAAAATTGTGACATTGATGTGCATCAAATTAGTTCAAGTGACAATCCAACAGATTGTCTTTACCAACATCAATTTTGAGAATATGGTATACAAGATTGGAATGTGGAGACTCAAATATTTGAAATAAGGTTTTCTTCAGGGGGAGTAAAATACGCGATGCACTCTTTTTCCCTTACTAAGGTTTTTTCCCATGGGGTTTTTCTTATAAGGTTTTTAATGAGGCACCTAGCAATGCGTATTACTAAATATGTGTACTCTTTTTCCTTCACTAGGATTTTTTCCCACGTGGTTTTTCCTAGTAAGGTTTTAATGAGACACATTATCTTTTAATGAACATCCAAGTGAGAGTGTTATAAATATATATGGATGTTCATTTAGTACTCCGTTGTAAATAATCTTCCTGAAGAAGCTTATCCATATGGGACACCACCGTAAATATGTTTATCTATTTAGTACTCTATTGGAAATAAGCTTCCTGAAGAAGCTTATCAATTTGGGACCCGGGTATGGATAAACATTACCCTAGGTAGAAGATTATCCATACCGGGTATAATAAGCTTATCCATTCAGTACTCCGTTATGGATAAACATTGCTCTCAGTAGAAGATTATCCATATCTGGTATAGTAGCAACTTACACAGCAGCTTACACAGCAACTTGCAGTAGCAGCTTACACAACAGCTTACACAACAACTTGTAATAGTAGCTTACACAGCAACTTGTAGTAGCAACTTACACAGCAACTTGTAGTAGCAGCTTACACAACAGCTTGCGTAGCAGCTTACACATCAGCTTCCTTTCTTCTATAATTAGAAGAGATTTCAGTTCATTATGTACATCAGTTTGAATTCGAATAATATATCAGTTTCTCTCTATACTTGTCTTTACTTTATAGTTTTTACTTTATAACAATAATCAGATTTTTCCATACATTTTAGACTCTAGGACCAAAAGGCGCTTTTTTGCTTCTTCTTCAACAAAGACCTAAACAAAAATTAAAGCAACAACAACAACAACGACCCAGTATAATCCCACAAGTGGGGTCTGGGGAGGGTAATATGTATGCAGACCTTACCCCTACCCCGAAGGGTAGAGAGACTATTTCCAGGAGACCCTCGGCTCAAAAAAGCAATAGGAGGTGATATATTAGTACCATAAAAATGCGTAAATAAAAATAACAATAATATATAAGAGATACGAAATACGAAAATCACACACAACCAAAAATAAACAAAAATTAAAGCCCTCCCCTCAAAAATCACACACAACCAGACCCCTCCATCCCTTTCCCCGCCCCAAAAAGAGATATCTACGAACTCCCCCTTCAGCTAGCTAGCGCCTTACACTCCTCCTCATTCTTCTCATTTTCATTCAACAAGCAGATTCCCCATTCTAACCAAGGAAATGCCACCCATCTCCTCGTCTACTTCTTCTTCCCTGTTGAGCAACCACAAATCAAACAAATGCTTCTTTGCTAAAATCTCATAGGTCTTGGTATATATAAAATATAGAACAAAAAAAAAGCTCAAAAACACAAAACAAGAACTGGAATAAGGGGATACTTCAAGGTCGTTTTCAACTATGCTTCTTCGCTATCTCAATTTCTATGTCTTTGCTTCGTAATTTTTTGGAATATGAAGCGATGGAATTGCTGTTCGTTACTGCTCTGTTGTCCCTGTCCCATTGATTCACCTTTTCAGCCTTTATCTGGTTATTTTGGTATATTTACTTGGCTGTTGAGGTATGACGTTGATTTCATTCATGTAACTTGTTTGATTGGATGATGTAATGCTTGAATCTCATTTTTATAGGTTCTGTTTATTTGAAAGTTGCTTGTGGTTTGCATTGTTTAATATTAAGCTTGAGGAAATTACTTGTGCGACCTTAATGTGAATTACTTGTGTTAGATTCAAATATTCATAGTTGAACTTGTCTTATATAGTGTTTAATTTATATTTTATGTTTGACTGAATTGAAATTTAAGAACTGCGAATTGGACCACAAAAAGAGGAAAACCGGAAAGTAACAAGTATTGAGATCGATTACAACGATTTGCAATGGTAAGATAGACTAGAAATATTAATAATTCGGGACATTGTGTTAATTGATGTGAAAATAAGGCTAATTTTTAGAAAGAGACTCATTTAGAATGAGTACTAGTAATTTGACCAATAATAACTGTCACGACCCTAAACCCGATTGTGATGACACCTTTCGTGAAGACAAGGTCATCCAATTAAACCCAATTTACTTTTTAAAATAGTTAAATAACATAAAAGCGGTCTAAAACATGATTTAATGATACTAAATAGCGAATAATAGCAAATAAGTGTGGAAGTACAACCCGACACAGCCCTAACCGAGGTGTCACAAGTCACGAGCATCTAACAACACTAAATCCTCAAATGTAACTACAGACTTTAAATACTGAAATAAGGACATAAAGGAAAGTGATAGGGAGGAGCTCCGGGCTGCGAACACCAACATCTACCTAAAGACTCCTCGAAGATCCGCCTGAAGCTGGAATGAATCAACACTAGGGAGCGGGACCAGCTACGCTTGAATCTGCACACAGGGTGCAGGGAGTAAAGTGAGTACTCCAACTCAGTGAGTAACAGATGTAAATAATGACTGAAAGTAAGAAAACACGTAAGGCACAAGACATTCTATAATGAAGCAGTAAAATCATTTAAAAACAGTAAATCAGTGAAAAGTCAAGTAAAATCCTCTTTTATCAAGGAAACAAGTAATTGACAGGTAGTTCACGTAAAGTAAACAAATAGAACTTCACCCGTCGGGCACAATATCAACGGATCCGCCCCTTGGGAAACATCTCAGGACAATACCAGCCCCTCGGGCTCAATCTCACATCACAATAGGTACCCACGCTCACTGGGGGTGTGCAGACTCCTCGAGGGCCCCTTACGGCCCAAGCGCAATATAAAGCCACCTCGTGGCATCATCACTAGGCCCTCGGCCTTATATCAATCAAGCCACCTCGTGGCGTACATATCTCAGGCACTCGGCCTCATAATCAGTATCAAATGTTTCCTCACAACATAGTCCATCGCCCTTACTTAGTCAAAAATCCTCACAAGCCACTCGAGCAGTAGTGAAACATGTTTCTTAGCCCAAAATATCATTTAAAAGATCATGTAAGTATTTAAAACAGAGTAAACATGGCTGAGTACGAAAATAGTAAAATATAACATGACTGAGTTCAAGTATAAAGTCAAAAACAGTGAGGAAATACCAGTAAAAATCCCCGAAAGGCTCAAATAGTTGGCACAAGGCCCAAATATGGCATTCAGCCCAAGTAATGATGAAAACAAGTAGATTTCAGTCAAATACGAGGTAAAATCATCAGTTGGAACGAAGCAAGTCACAATCCCCAATAGTGCACAACCTCACACTCATAATTAAGTGTGTGCCTCACCTTAATATAGCACTACGATGTGTAATCCTGGGTTTCAAACTTGGGTTTCATCATTTACAATCATTACTCACCTCGAATCGGCTAAATCTCTAGCTCGTGATGCCTTTGCCCCTCGAATCGACCTCCACGACCGTCGAATCTATCCAAAATCAGAATGAGGACGTCAAAATATGCTAAGGGAACGAAGCCCAAGCGAAAACAATCAACAACTGGCACAAATCCCGAAATTACCAAAACCTGACCCCCGGGCCCGCATCTCGGAATTCAATAATTTTCACATCAACGGATTCCTTATCTCCCCACGAGTTCATACATATCAAAAGTTCTCAAATCCGACCCCAAATGGTCCTCCAAATCCCCAATCAAAAGTCCAAATTTCCAAGCCCTAGTTCTTCAATTTTTTAGCTCAATTATCATGATTTTCTAGGTGGAAATCACATAATAATCTAGTTTTAGTCCAAATTTCTTACCTCCAAACGTCTCCCCCTTGAATACCTCTTCAATATCCTTCAAAAATCTCCAAAAATGACCAACTATGGAGGAAATAAGCCCCAAAATCGCGGACAAGACGACCTTTTAAACTTCTGCCCAGGCTTGAAAATCCTTCTTTGTGAATGCGGTCAAAGCCTCGCATTTGCATTCGCGAAACACAAAAATAACTTTGACCAAAATACTCTTAGGCGAACGCGACAAGACCCTCACGAACGCGATGCTTTACCCAGATGAACCTTCACGAACGCGTTCCATCCATCGCGAACGCGATGGGTTAATTCCACTGAAGCTCAGCCTCTCAATTCCTTCTATGCGAACGTGACTACACGCCCGCGAATGCAATGCACAATCTCGTAGAACTTCGTGAACACATAACCTGCCTCGTGAACGCGAAGGCTAAATTTCCACCTCCCTCAGCTGACTCTTCGCGGACGCGAGGGTCCACTCGCGAACGCAAAAAGTAAGAACCTGCAATTTCTGCAACTTTCTTAACTACAAAATGATCCGATTGACCACCCGAAACTCACCCGAGGCCCTTGGGACCTCAACCAATGGCACACACACATCCTAATACCTTATTCAAACTTATTTCAATCATCAAATCACCCAAAACACATCGGATTCAAGCCAAACTTCTCTAAAATCTTTCGAATTCCACTTTTGATCAAAAACCCAAACAAACCACGTCCAAATGACCTGAAATTTTGCACACACATCCCAAATGACACAATAGAACTATTGCAATTCTCAGAATTCTATTCCGACCCCTATATAAAAATCTCGTCTACCAACCGGAAATCGTCAAAATATCAACTTCGTCAATTCAAGCCTAAATCTACTCCGAACCTCCAAAACTCATTCCGATCACGCTCCTATGTCATAAATCACCTCCCGAAACTAACCAAACCCTCGGAACTCACTTCCGAGCCCTCTAACACATAAATCAACATCCAGTTGAATTTTCCAACTTAAGCTTTCTTAAAAGAGGCTAAGTGTCTCAAACCTTACCAAAATCATTACGAATTCTATCTGACCAACCCGATACCACAAAACACGGATAAACAAGGCATAAAGAAGCACAAATGGGGGAAATAGAGAAGTAACTAATGAGACAACTGGCCGGGTCATCACATCCTCCCCAACTTAAACAAACGTTCGTCCGCGAACGAATCAAGAAACATACCTGAAGCCTCAAATAGGTGAGGATATCTGCTCCGCATCTCCCGCTCAGTCTACCAGGTAGCCTCCTCCATGGGTCGACCTCTCCACTGCACTTTCACTGAAGCTATATCCTTTGATCTCAACTTTCGAACCTGACGACCCACAATAGCTATTGGTTCCACACCATAGGTCAAATCATCACCCAACTGAAACGTGCTGAAATCCAGAACATGAGACGGGTCCCCAATATACTTTCGGAGCAAAGAAACATGAAATACCGGATGCACACTCGACAAGCTGGGTGGCAAGGCAAGCTCATAAGCCACCTCCCCAATCCTCCGAAGCACCTCAAAAGGCCGAATGAACCGATGACTCAATTTCCCTTTCTTCCCAAATCTCATAACACCCTTCATAGGTGAAACTTTCAACAGAACCTTTTCACTAACCATGTAGGACATATCCCGAACCTTCCTGTCAACATAACTCTTTTGCCTCGACTGTGCTGTACGAAGCCTCTCCTAAATAACCTTCACCTTTTCTAAGCATCCTGCACCAAGTCTGTCCCCCAATAGCCTAGACTCACCGGGCTCGAACCAACCAACTGGAGATCTACACCTCCTCCCATACAAAGCCTCATATGGAGCCATCTGAATATTCGACTGGTAGCTGTTGTTATAAACAAACTCTGCAAGCGGTAGAAATTGACCCCATGACCCTCCAAAATCAATTACACAAGCACGCAACATGTCCTCCAATATCTGAATAGTACGCTCGGACTGTCCGTCCGTCTGAGGATGAAAAGCTGTGCTCAACTCAACCTGAGTACCCAACTCTCGCTGCACAGGCCTCCAAACTTGCGAGGTAAACTGAGTGCTCCTATCTGAAATGATGGAAACTGGGACAACATGCAAACGAACAATCTCCCGGATACAGATTTCTGCCAATCGCTCTAAAGAATAGGTAGTACACATAGGAATGAAGTGCACAGACTTGGTCAGCCGATGCACAATCACCCAAATAGCATCAAACTTCCTCAAAGTCCGTGAAAGTCCAACAACAAAGTCCATAGTGATCCTCTCCCACTTCCACTCGGTAATATCCATCTGCTGAAGCAAGCCACTCGGTCTCTGATACTCATATTTCACCTACTGACAATTGAGATATCGAGCTACAAATCCCACAATATCTTTCTTCATTCTTCTCCACCAGTAGTGCTGTCTCAAATCCTGATACATCTTCGCGGCACCCGGATGAATGGAATACCGCGAGCTATGGGCCTCCTCCAAAATCAACTCCCGAAGCCATCCACATTGGGCACACAAATCCGGCCCTGTATTCTCAACACCCCATCATCTCCAATGGTCATATCTCTAGCATCGTCATGATGAACTCTGTCCTTAAGGACAAGCAAGTACGGATCATCATACTGACGCTCTCTGATGTGATCATATAAGGAAGACCGAGAAACCACACAAGCCAATACTCGACTGGGTTCCGAAATATCTAATCTCACAAACCGATTGGCCAAGGCCTGGACATCAACTGTAAGGGGTCTCTCCCTAACTGGAATATATGTCAAACTCCCCATACTCACTGCCTTTCGGCTCAAAGCATCGGCCACCACATTGGCCTTTCCCTGATGGTACAATATAGTGATATCATAATCCTTAAGCAACTTCAACCATCTGCGCTGTCTCAAATATGATCCTTTTGCTTGAACAAATGCTAAAGACTGCGATGATCAGTGAACACCTCACAAGATACGCCATATAAGTAATACCTCAAAATCTTCAATGCGTGAACTATGACAGCCAACTCCAAATCATGAACGCGGTAGTTCTTCTCATGGGGCTTCAACTGATGAGAAACATAAGCAATAACTCTACCCTTATGCATTAACACACAACCAATTCCAACTCTCGAAGCATCACAATACACGATATATGAACTTGAAGCTGATGGCAAAACCAACACCGGAATTGTGGTCAAAGTTGTCTTAAGCTTCTGAAAGCTCTCCTCACACTCGTTCAACCATACAAACGAAGTACCCTTCTGAGTCAACTTGGTCAAGGGCGATGCAATAGATGAGAATCCCTGAACAAACCGACGATAATAACCCGCCAAACCAAGAAAGATGCGAATCTCTGTGGCTGAGGATGGTCTGGGCCAACTCTGAACCGCCTCTATCTTTTTGGATCAACCTGAATACCCTCGCTGGACACCACGCGCCCTAAGAAAGCCACTGAACTAAGCCAAAACTCACACTTGGAGAATTTTTCATAAAGCTTCTCCTCCCTTAATCTCTACAACACAACTCTCAAATTCTCCGCGTGCTCCTTCTAACTACGCGAGTACACCAGAATATCATCAATGAAGACTATGACAAACGAATCGAGATAAGGCTGGAACACGCTGTTCATCAAATGCATGAACACTGATGGGGCATTGGTCAGCCCAAAAGACATCACCAAGTACTCATAATGACCATATCGGGTCCTGAAAGCTGTCTTAAGAATATCCGAATCCCTGATCTTCAACTGGTGATAGCCTGAACGGAGATCAATCTTGGAGAACACCCTCGCTTCCTAAAGCTGGTCGAATAAATCATCAATGCGAGGCAAGAGATACTTGTTCTTAATTGTTACTTTGTTCAATTGCCTATAATCAATACACATTCTCATTGTGCCATCCTTCTTTTTCACAAACAGAACCGACGCACCTCAAGGTGACACACTAGGCCGAATGAACCCTTTATCAAGGAGTTCCTGAAACTGTTCTTTTAATTCCTTCAGTTCCGCTAGTGCCATACGATACGACAGAATAGAAATGGGCTGAGTGCCCGGCACCAAGTCAATACCAAAATCAATATCCTTGTCCGGAGGCATGCGCGACAGTTCTGCAGGAAACACATCAGAAATATTCCTTACAACTGGAATAGAATCAATACTGGGAGTCTCAGTACTGACATCCTGCACAAAGGCTAGATATGAAAGACAACCCTTTCCAATCATACGTTGGGATTTCAAGAATGAGATCACTCTAGTGGGAACATAATCAGTCACACCTCGCCACTCGATCCGTGGCACACCCGGTATAGCCAATGTAACTGTAGCACGACACGGAGATAGCCAATCCATGCCCAAAATGACATCGAAATCCACCATACACAATAATAAAAGATCCACACGGGTCTCCAGACCCCCAATAGTCACCACACACGACCGGTACACACGGTCTACAACAACAGTATTACCTACCGGGGTAGATACATGAACAGGTGAAGCAAGAAACTCACGGGGCGTACCCAAATAACAAGCAAAGTATAATGACACATAAGAAAAGGTGGAACCGGGATCAAATAATACAGAGGCATCTCTGTGGCAGACTGAAACAATGCCTGTAATGACATCATCTGAAGCAATAGCATCGGGTCTACCTGGAAGTGCATAAAAACGGGCCTGACCGCCCCCTCATCGACCTCCCCCTCTGGGGTGACCCCTGGCTAACTGACCCTAACCCCTAGCTGACTAAGCGGGTGGTGGTGAAGAAACTAGCGCTGAAGCCGATGACTGGCCTCTTTACTGAGATGAACTATCAAAACGATGAGGACACTGCCTCTACATGTGACCCATATCGCCACACTCATAACAACTCCCAAGTGCTGGAAAAGGGGACTGAACGAAACCCCTCGCACCAGAGTGACTAGCAGATGCACTCGGCATAGAAGAGCCCTGAACTGATGGAGCACGGGATGAACTCTGAGCTAGAAGGGGCACTAAGTGATGACTGACCCTGCTGAGAACTGTGATAACCATGACCCGAAGATGCCCCACGATAACCTTTGCGAGCTAGCCGAGCAGACCTGAATGAATGGCCTCTGCCTTATTGAAACTGACCCATCGAAGGAGCACCACTGTAGCTACCAGATCCTCGAGGCCTCTTAGCCTCCCTCTCCTCTCGCTCCTGGCGACGAACAGACTTAATCTCACGGGTGATATCCATAACCTCCTCGAAGGTAGCACCAGTCACCCTCTCCCTGGTCATTAGAATACAGATCTGATAACTAAAACCATCAACAAACCTCCTAATCCTTTCTCTATCCGTCGGGACTAACCAGATGGCATGACGAACCAACTCAGAGAACCTCAACTCATACTGCGACATGGTCATCTCCCCCTGACGCAACCACTCAAACTGCCTATGCAGCTCCTCTATGCGAGACTACGGTACATATTTCTCCAGAAAGAGAACGGAGAACTGCTGCCAGGAATGAGGTGTTGCACCAACAAGCCTATGCCTCTCAAAATCCTCCCACCAAGTGAAAACAACTCCTGAAGACTGGTAGGTGGTAAAAGCAACCCCGCTGGTCTCCAGAATACCTGCTGTACAAAGCATCCTCTGACACTTGTCCAAAAAGCCCTGGGCATCCTCGCCCTCTGCACCGCTGAAGGTCGGAGGCTGAAGTCTACCAAATCTCTCCAACCTACGCTGCTCATCCTCCGGCATGGCAGGAACTATGTAGTCATGACCAGCTACAACCGGCTGGGCTGGATAAGCCCCCGGCGTCTGGAGTCCCTGCATGACCTACTCAGGTGTGCGAGCGACGGGAGTCTGATTGCCTCCCCCGGCCTAAGAAGTAGTTGCTGCTGTAGTGGCTGAAACCGCCTGAGCTAGGCCAGTGCAAACTGATAAGATATAAGCCAAGGCCTCCTGAAGACCCGGAGTCACAATGGTCACAGTTGGTGCCTGAGCTAGTGCTGCTGGAGCGTCCATAACTGGGGCAGCTGGTGGATCTGCAAGTGTTGCTCTAGCTGCTCTGCCCCTACCACGACCACGACCGCATCCTCGGCCTCTGGTGGCCATAGCTGGTGGTACTGGGGTCGTCCACCCCGACCAGTAGCGCGTGTCCTCACCATCTCTGAGAAAGTAGAACAAAATAAGTTTAGTACTCGGATTAACAAGTTCGCACGACAAGAATTTCAAGAATATGAAGTTTTCCTAAAGGTTCCGTAGCCTCTTGAGGATAAATACAGACGTTTCCGTACCGATCCGCGAGAGTCTACTAAACCTGCTCATGACTCGTGAGACCTATGTAATCTAGGCTCTGTACCAACTTGTCACAACCCTAAACCCGAACACGGTTGTGATGGCGCCTCTGGTGAAGATAAGGCCAGCCAATTAAACCCAATTCACTTTTTAAAACAATTAAACAATATAAAGTGGTCTAAAACATGATTTAATGATACTAAGTAGCGAATAATAGCAAATAAGTGCAGAAGTACAACCCAACACAGCCCAAACCGGGGTGTCACAAGTCACAAGCATCTAACAACACTAAATCCTCAAATGTAACTACAGACTTTAAATACCGAACTAAGGACATAATGGAAAGAGATATGGAGGAGCTCCGGGCTGCGAACGCCAACAGCTACCTAAAGACTCCTCGAAGATCCGCCTGAAGCTGGAATGAATCAACACTCGGGAGCGGGACCAGCTACGCCTGAATCTGCACACAGGGTGCAGGGAGTAAAGTGAGTACTCCAACTCAGTGAGTAACAGATGTAAATAATGACTGAAAGTAATAAAATACGTAAGGCACAAAACATTCTATAATGAAGCAGTAAAATCATTTAAAAACAGTAAATCAGTGAAAAGTCAAGTAAAATCCTCTTTTATCAAGTAAACAAGTAATTTACAGGTAGTTAACGTAAAGTAAACAAATAGAACTTCGCCCCTCGGGCATAATATCAACGGATTCGCCCCTCGGGCAACATCTCATAACAATACCAGCCCCTCAGGCTCAATCTCACATCACAATGGGTACCCGCGCTCACTGGGGATGTGCAGACTCCTGAAGGGGTCCCTTATGGCCCAAACGCAATATCAAGCCACCTCGTGGCATCATCACTAAGCCCTCAGCCTCATATCAATCAAACCACTTCGTGGCATATATATATCAGGCCCTTGGCCTCATAATCAGTATCAAATATTTCCTCACAACATAGTCCATCGGTGTTACTCAGTCAAAAATCCTCATAAGCCACTCGGGCAGTAGTGAAACATGTTTCTCAGCCCAAAAATATCGTTTAAAAGATCATGTAAGTGTTTAAAACAGAGTAAACATGGCTGAGTACGAAAATAGTGAAATATAACATGACTGAGTTCAAGTATAAAGTCAGAAATAGTGAGGAAATACCAGTAAAAATCCCCGAAGGGCTCAAATAGTTGGCATAAGGCCCAAATATGGCATCTAACCCAAATAATGATGAAAACAAGTAGATTTCAGTCAAATACGTGGTAAAATCATCAGTCGGGACGGACCAAGTCATAATCCCCAATAGTGCACGACCCCACGCTTGTCATCAAGCGTGTGCCTCACCTTAATATAGCACTATGATGTGCAATCCGGGGTTTCTCAGAACATCTTTTACCTTGAACCGGTCAAATCTCTAGCTCATGACGCCTTTGCCCCTCGAATAGGCCTCCACTCGCGTCAAATCTATCCAAAATCAGAACGAGGACGTCAAAATATGCTAAGGGAACGAAGCCCAAGCGAAAACAATCAATAAATAGCACAAATCCCGAAATTACCAAAACCCGACCCTTGGGCCCGTGTCTCAGAATTCAATAATTTTTACATCAACTAATTCCTTATCTCCCCACGAGTTCATACATATCAAAAGTTTTCTAATTAGACCCCAAATGGTCCTCCAAATCCCCAATCAAAAGTCCAAATTTCCAAGCCCTAGTTCTTCAATTTTTTTAGTTTAATTCCATGATTTTCTAGGTGTAATTCACATAATAATCGAGTTTTTAGTCCAAAATTGCAGACAAGATGACCTTTTAAACTTTTGCCCGGGCCTAAAAATTCTTCTTCGCGAAGGCGATCAAAGCCTCGCATTCACGAAGCACAAAAATAACTTTGACCAAAATCCTCTTACGCGAACGCGATAAGACCCTCACGAACGCGATGATTTACCCAGACGAACATTCGCGAATGCGTTCCATCCATCGCGAACGCGATGGGTTAATTCCACTGAAGCTCAGCCTCTCAATTCATTCTATGCGAACGCGACTGCACGTCCGCGAACGCGATGCACAATCTCGTAGCCCTTTGCGAACGCCTAACTTGCCTCGCGAGCGCGAAGGCTAAATTTCCACCTCCCTCAGCTGACTCTTCGTGAACGCGAGGGTCCACTCGCGAATGCGAAGAGTAAATACATGCAACTGCTGAACCTGCAATTTCTGCAACTTTCTTAACTTCCAAATGATTCGGTTGACCACCCGAAACTCACCCGAGGCCCCCGGGACCTCAATCAAAGGCACACACACATCCTAATACCTTATTCAAACTTATTCCAATCATCAAAACACCTCAAATAACATCAAATCACCCAACACACATCGGATTCAAGCCAACTTTTCTAAAATTTTCCAAATTCCTCCTTTGATAAAAAACCCAACCAAACCACGTTCGAATGACCTGAAATTTTGCACACACATCTCAAATGACACAACGGAACTACTACAACTCTC